>NW_026867540.1:828818-956318 GCF_020745735.1 Hemiscyllium ocellatum
GTCCTACTTATCAGTCCTACTGCAACGCTAAGTGGTTTGTTTCTGAATATAATCAGCATTGGATTATATTTTCGAAAGTGAATGCCTCCAGATCTGCCTTTAACTTGAGGTAAAGATTGTTGATGAAACTGCTAAAGGAAATGTCGTCTTGTTGATCAGTTATTGTCATTGTTACACACGATCATTTTAGACTCAATATGCATTCTATTATCATTATCCCGTCGTTACTCTAACTACTCGGTTCTGAAATGGAGTACAATTCCTTACATTTACTTATCGTAGCAAGCAACTAAGCATGAAGGTTCTGAAGTACTTTATTTCCTGGGTTCTCTTATTGTTTGTGATAAACATACTTGTTCATAAACTATTGGAAATTCATGCGTAAAACACTTATCTTCTTTTTGAATCCAACATGACTGTTATAAATTCCATGTTACCCTTTCACCAAACTAACAGTGTTGTGTCAATTTTATCTCTCTATCTGCTTGCTTCTGTCTCTCTCTGTCTCTGCTCTGGTTGTCTCTCCGTCTGCCTCACTCTCTCCCTCTCACACTGATTTTCTCTCGCACTCTGTCTCTTACAGCCAACCTCGTGACAATAGCGATACTCTCCCGAGGAAGATGTGGTCTCTCAGGATGCATCACTCGATACCTTATATCCATGGCAGCCACGG
Source organism: Hemiscyllium ocellatum (assembly GCF_020745735.1). NCBI lineage: Eukaryota > Metazoa > Chordata > Chondrichthyes > Orectolobiformes > Hemiscylliidae > Hemiscyllium > Hemiscyllium ocellatum. The sequence goes on from NW_026867540.1 coordinate 829,492, forward strand.
ATGTCCTTGTCATTATCTTTGCAGTGATTTTAACTAGGCTTCTGGCAATTTACTTTCCAGCTAGTTTACTGAACACCACAACAGGATGTCGTCTTATAATTCTTCTGGTCTACGCTTCCCGAAACTGCTCTGTCTGGTTGACTGTCGCTTTCACCTTTGATCGGTTCATAACCATTTGTTATGAAAAGCACAAAACGAAATACTGCACAGAAAAAGTAGCGTCTTTAGTTATAGGAATTGTCTGCGTGCTGTGCTGTTCGTTAATCATTCCATTTTACTTCCTATATGAACCCTTATATACCATTAATAGCGTAGGCTGGTACTGCAACATAAAGGACATTTTTTACACTTCGTTTGCATGGAGATTATTTGAAATGTTTGACCGCATCCAAACTCCGTGTCTCCCATTCCTCTTTATTTTGCTGCTTAATGTACTGACTGTCAGACACATTATAGTAGCTAGTAGAGCCCGCAGAAGACTCCGATCCCACAGCGATGAAAATAATAAACGTGATACAGAAATGGAGAACAGAAGAAAGTCCATTATTTTACTCTTTGCCATCTCAGGCAGTTTCCTCCTGTTGTGGTTGATGTACGTTTTATATTTCCCAATTGTGATAATTTCAGGTAACAAATATTTGACCGGTTCCAACCTCAATGATCCCAAATTTATTTTGCGGGAAAGCCAGTACATGTTACAACTCTTAAGTTCATGCACAAACACGTGTATTTATGCAGTGACACAGACAAAATTCCGAGGTCAGTTGAAAGATGGTTTCAAATACTTCTACAAGCTTATAACGAAATGTCAAAAACAGTGAGCCCAGCTGAAACACTTGATGTGACTATTAAATTTCACACACTCCAAATCTAGCAGTATAAACATTTACCTTAGCAATTCTGGCTTGCGGATCATCACAATTCCCAGGCTTGTTAATTCACATCAATGGAAGTCAAGTCAACCAACAATGTCGCTTTAGAAATTCATAGCAACCATTTCTGAAGGAGATTGTGTCTCAGGTTTTCACCTCTTCTGCCAGATGCAAAGACTTACCGAAACGGCGATTTCCTTTTAAAATGGATTTAGTTGATGCACGTGCAAAATCTGGATGAAAGGATAACCACGGTCTTCTCTGTGAAAAGCAGTGACAAATAATGAGGTTTTTGATTGCAAATATCGCATAAATGAAACTTCACACATTAAGATTGGTTCTCATGTTAACCGTCAGAAATAAAGCAAATATAGTTCTCATTCAAATTGTGTCTTGACTTCATGACGGCTTCATACCTCTGAATTGTAGGAGAAAAGATCCGATTGCATTCCAAGTGCATCAGAGTCGAAGAGTCATAAAGTTTTACAGCACAGAAACAGTCCCTTCAGTCAACTTGTCAATGTCGATCAGATATCCAAAATTAATGTCGTCCCACTGAGAGTCACTTGGACCATATCTCTCTAAACATTTCCTGTTCAAAATTCCATCCAGATGCTTTTTAAAGGTGGTAATTGTACTAGCCTCCATCACTGACTCTGGCAGCTCAGTCCACACATGTACCAGCATCTATGTGAAATGTTGCCCTTCACATTTCTTCCAAATATTCCTACTCCTACCCGAAACCTATGCCCTCCATTTCTGAATCCCCAAATGCAGGGAATTGACCTTACCTATTTCCACTCACCATGCTTCTCCTGGTGTTTTAAAACTATATAATGGCACCCACCAGCCTGTGAAACTCTGCAGAAGTTAGCCCCAGTCTCTTCAGCCTCAATCTTTTGGTCATACGTTTCTACCCTGGCAACGACAATGTAAATCTTTACTGAACGCTTTGTAATCTCACAACATGCTTCCGACAGGAGGGAGGTCAGAATTGCATGTAGTGTTCCAACAGTTTCCACAGCAATGTCCTGTACAGCCGCAACATGACCTCCCAACTCATGTTCTCGATGCAATGAGGAGAAGCCAGCATCATGAAAAGAAAATGAGCTCGAAAAGGGGTAATGGAGAGTGTTAGAGAAAGAAATACAACCAACACTTCAGAATGGGCACAGCGGATAACGAAAGGAGTACACAGATTGAGGAAAATCGAGTGAACAGAAATAATAGAATTGATAGACTCAATTTCAGTGATTATTTCTATGAACTCCTTGCATTAATTCAGTTATCTGTCGAATGATGTAGTAAGCATTAAACCTTTGTCTGATATTCTTACAGTTTTGATATGGTGTCAACATGACAACCACATGACCTTTTGTTTCCTTAATGATGTAAAGGATGTTTAAGAATTAATGACGAGGATGCTGCAGATTAGACAGATCCAGGTGAAATCAATGATGTGATATGCATCTCACGATCGATTAAAGACGGTGTTACGACATTTTTTGTGAACAAGGTATTAAGTTTGTTTACACAGTTTTGATTCTCAGTCACAAGCTGACAAGGAACATTTGCAGCAAATATGTAAAATAGTTTTAAGTTAATGTTATTGTTAAATTAGAGAGCCTTGTTGAACAGTTCCATGTTTATGTAAAATCAGAACGTTGGAAGCAGGCTATTCACTCGGTCATACCTGCGTTGGAAATTGACACAAATATCAATCAGGATGGTGGGTCCATGATTCATTAGGTACCAGGTTCGATCCCAGCCCTGGACAAGCGTATGTGTGGGGTTTGCACATTCTTCCTGTGTGTATGCGTTTCGTCCAACTGCCCTGGTTCCTTTCCACAATCCAAAAATGCGAAAATTCAGTGAATTGGTCATGCTAAATTGCCCATTGTGTTCAGTGATGTGTAGGTGAGATGCATTAGTCTGAGCGAAATGTATGGGTTGTGGTGGATTACTCCATGGAGGGGCCATGCGGACTTGTTGGGCTGATGGGCCTGCATCCAAATTGTAGTCAGTCCATTATATTGTTTCTGCATTTCCTTGTATTTGGCTTCCCTTTCAAATCATGTATTTAATTCTTCTGTAATTTGATATTCAATCATTCTCTCAGTATATTCTGGAACACAATGACTTTGCCTAGGAGAATTGTTATTTGACACCGCTTTTAATTCTTCTCTCAGTCATCTTAAATTTGTGTCTTCTCTTTATGAGCCTTGAAAACCACTGAACCACTGAAAACTATCGCATTTTATTTAATTTTTCCTTACATGTCATGATTTTAAACACTTAAGCCAAATTTCCCTTTAGCTGTCATTGCTGGAAGGAAACCATGACAAATTCTCATATATATATATATATATATATAAAAACGCTGATGATCTAAATCAGAAACAAACTGCTGAATAAACACATCAGCTCTGGCACCATTTGTGATTTATAATTAGACTTAAACCAGAACTTTGTTTCTGTCTTGGCAGGTGCAGACAGATTTAGCAATTGTTTCCCCAGTATTATATGATATCCTAAATTACCCATTCTCGCTAATGCCCACCCCCATTCTGGAAAACAAACCAAAAAATCTCTTCAGCATCTGCTTCGGTGCCTTTATCCTTCCTATGCTCTGAACCCTGCTATTCTGTTGAAAGATTTGCGCATGCTGATCACCCAATTCTTGAACATCGCATTATTTTACGTTAACGTTTGATTAGAAAAACGATATGACGCTCCCTGTCCAACTTGTCTACGTTGAATTTCATCTCCCATGTTTATTAAACTCACCAGCTTTTCTGTGTTATTTTGAATTTATTACTATCTTCCATTCCGTTTACTGCATTTTGAGGTTTCCAATTTGCCATGACCGATACGTGAAATCAAATCGCACTGTTCCGAAAGTTGTCGTAAATGTGAAAATTTGATTAAACTACTGACATGCCCTGTTTCTGCTGTCTGTTTAATTCAGGACACACCAGGCTTTTTTTTACAATCCATAACTTGAAAAACAATGTTTATTGTTCGCGAACAGTTTGAATCAATGAGGAAAATATAGAAAAATTCTCGAGAAACTCATTAGGTCTGACTCATCTTTTGAGAGAGAAACAGTTAGCAATTCGAATCTGGAATGAAACGTCTTCTGGGTTATCTGTCGATTTGAAATTGCCAATATCTGCAGGGTTTTGCCTTAATTTAAGTTTTAAACATTATCAACAAATAAATATGATTTGTTAATTAAGAACTCCTTGCTGTGAACTTGTCCTAAAAAAAAAGTTCCTTCGGCAAACGAACAGATACACAAAAAAGACACATCTAACAGTTGGTGAAGGAACGAGATAGTCAGTGAAATAAGCATGGAATCAGGCCTTTGCTACAGGCATTTAAAACTGGTTTTCGTTGACTTCTCTTCCAGTTCCATTTAGGTCTTTAAGAAGATGCTGTTGGGGAGTCTACAAATCTCAATTTCCATTTCATTGCTAAAGGCGTCAGTCTTTAAATTTCTCTGAAGGCTTTTTTTCCATTTCACTTTTAAGAAGAACATTTACAGAGAAAGAGCGAGAATGGGGTAGCTGTCAGGATTTTCATTTCTTTGCTGATTCCCAGAAGGGACAGTCGGGGTGGGGGGGGGGGGGAATGGGGCGGGTGGGGGGAGCGGGGAGTGTGTGAGAGAGAGTAAGAGAGAGATTTATTTCTTTGTTTCCACAGGCCTCACAACTCCGATACTCAATGCACTTCCAAATAAAGGCAAGCACACAATGTCCTATTTACCTGTGACTCCACATTCAAGGAATTATAATCATGAATTCCAAGATCTCTTTGTTCAGAAAACACTCTCCCAGACTTTAACATTAAGTGTTTAACTCCTGCTATGATTTGTCTTTCCAAATGCAGCACTTCACATGATCTAATGAAACTCCATAGAATCCCAATGATGTAGATTTAGGCCATTTGGCTCATCCAGTGCACACCGACCCTCAAAGAGTAAACCAGCCAGACGCATTCCCTAAATTTAACCCTGACTAATACAAATTCCTGACGACTATGAACATTTTATTATGACCAATTCACATGACCTACACATGTTTGGATTTTCTGATTAATCCGGTGCACCAAAAAATCCACCCAGGCACGTGGAGAATGTGCAAACTCCCCACAGTCAGTCGCCCGGCTCCTTGCCGGTGTGAGGCAGCAGTGCTAATCAGTGAGCCACCAGTCCATCTGCCATCTCTTGCATCGTTATCCCATTGGTTAAAGAAATCGTTCTACTCTGAGGGAGCTTTCATCTCTAAACCTCCAATGTTGGTGTCATTTGCAAACTGAGTAACAATATGACCTATGTGCATACGCAAGCGCCAATCCTTATGGGACATCACTGGTCATCGGAGTCCAGTCTGAATAACATCCCTTGACTACCACACGCTGTCTCCTACCTTCTTACCAACATTGAATCCAAATAGCTAGTTACCCTTGTTTTTTCGCGATCTCCCTTGCGAATAAGTCTATCACGTGGAACCTTACTGAACACCATCCTGACGTCCATATACGTCATGCCCACCGCTCTGCCCTCAACCATCCTCTTCATTGCTTCTTCAAAAAACTCAAATAATGAAACACGATTTTCCACGCACAAAGTTATGATGATTTTTTTCTATTCAGTTTCTGTCTTTCCAAGCACATGTACCTTCTGCCCCTCAGAAATCCCTCCAAACATTTACCCACTACCTGCATTACGCTCACTTATCTATCGTTCCGTGGATTTTCCTTACTATCATTGAAATGGCTGCACCATGTTAACCAATCAACAGGTTTTCAGCGCTTCAGCTGTGGTTATCAATAATCAATTAACTCCGAAAAGACCCAGCAATCACTTTCCCAGCTTTCTAAAGATGTCCAGGCGACACTTGTTCACGTCTCGGGGATTTACTCACCTTTATGCAGTTTAAGATGAACAGCACCCCTTCTTTTCTAATACGGATATACTTTAAGAGGTCGTAATTGTGTTTCCCATCTTCGATAACTTCTATATCCTTCTTCACAATAAAGGCTGCTGCAAAATACGCGTTTAGAGTTTCCCCTTCACATGTCTTCTGGTTGCACAGATAGGCAGCCTTGCTGATCTTTAAGGGACCCTATTCTCTAACTCGTTATTCTATATCCTTAATAATCTGAAAAAAAATCCTTTGGATTCGCTTCAATCCTAATTGTCAAAATTATCTCATGCACTGGTGTGCAGATCTCTGGCACAGAATCTGTCCCTGTTGCACAGGAGTGAAGGAGGCAAAGAACAAGATTATTAATCATTGGGGACTCAAAATTTAGATGGTCAGGTAGAAGATTTTTTGGCAAGGAAAGAGGCTCACAGCTGGTGTATTACCTCCCAGATGCCAGAATCCGTGATCTCTCGGATCGTGTCGTTGGTGTCAAAAAGGTTAGGGTGACCAGCCACAATTCGTAATCCACACAGGTACCAACGATGTAGGAACAAAGAGGGATGGGGGCTAGGGTGGAAGCTGAGAGCAAGAGTAATCACATTTGTTAGTCTGGTGCAGGAGCGAGGGGTTCAGGCACTTGGATAATTGGGGCTCATTCTGAGGAACGTGGGCCCGTTTAAACAAGGAAGCTCGTCATTTGAAAAAGAGGGGTAATAATATCCTGGGTGGGATTTTGCGAGTGCTATTCGAGTGGTTTAAATTACCCCAGAAGGGGGATGGGAACCGTTGTTGTCGTTCCACTACACAGGAGGGATGAGAGTAGGGAGGACATTGAGAGGTTTCACGGTAACAGTAGTCTTCTGGCAGACAGCAAGCTGGTTTGAAATATGTGTACTTTAATGCCAGGAGTATAGGCAATAGATTAGGGAAGTATAGGTACACACCTGGGACTTCGATGCGTCAGGAATACATGTTGCAGGTTCCAGGATTATGATCTTTCATTAAGATCAGGTAATATGGTAAAAGAGCGTGATGTGTGGCTTTGTTACTCAAATATATCTTCTGAGATGATATGGGCTGAGGCGAGAAACAAGAGAGCAGATACCCCACTGCTTGGAACATTTTACATTACGCCGAAAATTTCCAGGCATGTGGAGGAAAGGATTGGAAAATCGATTCTGGACAGAAGGGAAAGGAACAGGGTGGTCATTGTGGGAGAACTTAACTTCGCCACCATTGATTCGAAATGCTTTCAATCTAGTGCATCGATTGGATTAGCTCTTATAGAATATGATCAAGGGGGTTTCCTGACACAGTATGTCGAAGGGCCGACAATAGGGGAGGCCACAATGGATATGGTACGTGGTACGTTTGCTTTAGTGATAGTTGAGCACTTCGGAGAGAGTGACCGTGATTCGGTTACGTTTAGTTTAGCAATGGAAAGGGAGAGGTACCTGACACAGGGAAAGATTTACAAATGGGGAAAAACAATTATATGGCGTTTTGGCAAGAATTACGAAGCATAGAATGGGACAGACAAACGCAGGGGGTGGGAACAATCGAAATGTGGAGCTGACTTAAGGAACAGATATTGTGTGTGTTTGATCGGTATGCCCCTGTCAGGCAGGGAGAAAGTGATAAGGTAAGATAACCGTGGTTTACTTAAGAAATTTTATCTCTTGTTAAGCGGAAGAGGGATGTTGAGGCAAGATGGTTCAAATGAGGCGATGGAGAGCTACAGATCGACTATGAAGGATTTAAAGAGAGAGTTAAGAAGAGCAAGAAGGGGATATGAACAATCTTGAGCAGGTAGAGTAAAGGAGCTGGACATCCCCCAGATGTGATAGACAATGCCCTCCACCACATCTCCTACACTTCCCGCTCCTCCGCCCTTGAGCCCCGGCCCTCCAGCCGCCACCAAGACAGAACCCCCCTGTTTCTCACCTACCACCCCACGAACCTCCATATACAGCGTATCATCAGCCGTCATTTCCGCCACCTCTAAACGGACCCCACCACCAGGGATATATTTCTCTCCCCTCCCCTATCAGCGTTCCGCAAAGACCACTCCCTTCGTGACTCCCTAGTCAGGTCCACACCCCCCACCAACCCAAACCCCACTCCCGGCACCTTCCCCTGCAACCGCAGGAAATGCAAAACTTGCGCCCACACCTCCTCCCTTACTTCCCTCCAAGGCCCCAAGGGATCCTTCCATATCCGCCACAAATTCACCTGCACCTCCACACACATCATCTATTGCATCCGCTGCACCCGATGTGGCCTCCTCTATATTGGGGAGACAGGCCGCCTACTTGCAAAATGCTTCAGGGAACACCTCTGGGACGCCGGAACCAACCAACCCAACCACCCCGTGGCTCAACACTTTAACCCTCCCTCCCACTCCACCGAAGACATGCAGGTCCTTGTACGCCTCCATCGCCAGAACATAACAACACGACGGTTGGAGGAAGAGCGCCTCATCTTCCGCCTGGGAACCCTCCAGCCACAAGTGATGAACTCAGATTTCTCCAGTTTCCTCATTTCCCCTCCCCCCACCTTGTCTCAGTCGATTCCCTTGAACTCAGCACCGCCCTCCTAACCTGCAATCCTCTTCCTGACCTCTCCGCCCCCACTCCACTCCGGCCTATCACCCTCACCTTGACCTCCTTCCACCTATCACATCTCCATCGCCCCTCCCCCGAGTCCCTACTCCCTACCTTTTATCTTAGCCTGCCTGGCACCCTCTCCTCATTCCTGATGAAGGGCTCTGGCCCGAAACGTCGAATTTACTGCTCCTTGGATGCTGCCTAACCTGCTGTGTTTTAACCAGCAACACATTTTCAGCTCTGATCTCCAGCATCTGCAGACCTCACTTTTTACTAGAGTAAAGGAGAACCCTAAAGCTTTCTATGGTTATGTGAGGAATAAAAGGATGATTGTGGTCGGAATAGGGCCTCTCAAAGACAGGTGTGGGAATTTGGACGTAGACCCTGTGGAGATCGGAGAGTTGTAAACTGAATATTTCTCATGTATATTCACTAAGGAAAATTAGAATATTGTCGAGGAGTAAACTGAGATATTGTCTATTAGACTTGAAATGATTGAGGTTAATAAGCAGGAGACGTTTTAAATTCGAGAAGGTCTGAAAGTAGATTGGCCCTCTGGTCCAGTTGGGATTTTTTTTACCGAAAAGTTTCTGGGAAGCTAAAGAAGGAATGGCGGAATCATTTAGCCTTGATATTTGAGTCGACATTATCTACCGGTTTAGTGCAGAGGACTGGAGGAGTGCAAATGTTGTGCGCTTCTTCAAGAGGGGCAGTAGAGATTACCCAGTAAATTATAGACCAGTGAGCTTTACACATGTTAAGAGAAAATATTTGGAAAAGATGATAATAGAAAATATTTATAGTCATCGAGCAAACGGCAATTTGATTGGAAATAATCAACTTGGATTCGTCAAGGACACGTTATGTCTCACAACCCTCAGTAAGCGTTTTGAGAAGCTGATAAAGCATGTGGATGAGGTGAGGGCAGTTTACGTGGTGTATATGGACTTCAGCAAAGCCTTTGATAAGGTTCCACATGGTAGGCTATTGGAGAAAGTGCGGAGGCACGGAATTGAAGGTGATTTGGCAATTTGCATTTCTGTAAGAAGACAACGACTGGTGGTTGATGGAAAATATTCAGCCTGGAGTCTGCTTACTAGTGGCGTGCCGCAAGAATCTGTTTTGGTACCAATGTTGTTTCTCATTTGTATAAACAACTTGGATACAGTCATAGGTGGATGGATGAGCAAGATTTCAGATGGCACTAAAGTCGGTGAATTGGTGGACAGTATGAAAGCCAGTTGAAAGTTGCAGAAGGACTTGGATGATCTGCAGAATTGGGCGGAAATGTTGCAAACAAATTTCAACGCAGGTAAATGTGAGGTGATTCAGTTTCTTAAGATTAACAGGAAGGCAAGACAGTGAGTCAATGGAAATATTCTTGGTAGTGGGCAGAGGGATCTTGGTGTCGATGTAAATAGATCCCTGGAAGTTGCTACTCATGTTGATAATGCTGTTAAAAAGGCATATCGTGTGTTAGGTGTTATAGGTAGAGGGCTTGAGTATTGGAACTGTGACGTCATGCTACAACTGCACAAAACGCTCATGTGCATTCACTTGGAATATTGTGCGCAGTTCTGGTCGTCCCAATACTGGAAGGATGTGGAAGCAATGAAAAGGTAGCGAGGGGATATACCAGGATGTTGCCTGTTATGGGCCATAGGTCTTCTGAGGAAAGACTGATAGACTTGTGTCTGTTCTCATTGGAGAATAGAAGGCTAAGAGGGGATTCAATGGAGTGGTAAGGATGATCAGGGGATTAGATAGAGTTTACAGTGATAGACTTCTTCCAAGGATGATTTTACGACGGGGCACAGCTGCACAGTGAGTGATAATAGATTTAAGACAGATGTCAGAGGCAGGTTCCTTCATCAGAGAGTGGTAAGGGCGTCGAATGACTTGCCTGCCAATGCAGTTAACTCAAAAACATTAGGGGTATTTAAACAGTTCTTGGATAAGCATATGGATGATGTTGGGGTAGTGTTGGTGATGGGCTCAGATTAGTTTACAGGTCTGTGCAACATTGATGGCCGAAAGGCCTGTTCTGCGCTGTACACTTCTATGCTCTATATTTCATGTTCCACTTTGCCCTCCTGATTTCCCTCTTAAGTATACTTCTACTGTCTTTATAATCTCCTGGAGAGTCACACGATCTCCGCTATCGAAACCTGACATATATTTCCTTCTCTTTCTTGATCAAAACCTTAATTTTTCTATTCATGCATCATTGCCTACGCCTATTAGTCTTGTCCTTCACCCTAACAGGAACATGCTGTCTCTGTACGCTTGTTAACACATTTTAATTCTGTCAAATAAAAATGGAAGTATTGCGGAGAATATGACTAAACGAAGTTTTCATATCTCTGATTGTACTAGCACTTCCCTGATATTCAAACTTTGTGCCTTTATAAAACCGATTATACTGCGCAAAATATGAAGCTTTCGCTTTGTGGCAATTTAAGGTTTTCGATAATTTGTCAGAAATGATTCAGAATTTGATTTCAGTTCACAATCCTCCGTATTAATTTCATTTGTTTGTGATTACACCTTGATTATAATGCACCATCGGTCTTCAGCTTTGTGGCATTGACCCCTCCTCTGGCAAGAATTTTACTAAAATATATTTTTCTTCACAATATGAATGAAGCTAAAAAAATAAGAATGGGTTTCTATGTAAAATCTAATGGATTGCTTGCATATCAATGTAAGTCAACAGCTGTTTTGAAACTTAGATAGAATAATATTTTTAAATCTTTCGACACATTGTCTTCTTACGTTTAATAGAAACGTTGGTGTAGGCCATTATTATCTTCCCCAAGAAAATGTCATCGCTTATTCGAGAACAGAGGAAAATACAGCGCAAAGCAGGCCCTTCAGCACTCGATGCTGTCTGGCCTATGAACTTATCTAAGCTCATCCACCTACATTATCCTATCGTCATCCATGTGTATTCCAATATTTGTTTAAATTTCCCTAATGTGGCTGAGTTAACTATATTTGCAGGCAAGGCATTCTACGCCCATACCATTGTCTGAGTAAAGAACTTGCCACTGATGTCTTAAATCTATCTCACCTCAATTTGGACTTACTCCCCCTCATACCAGATGATTTAATCATCCCAGGAAAAAGATTTTCACTGTCAACCCTATATAATCCTCTGAAGTTCTTGTATGCATCTATCAAATCCCCTATTAGCCTTATTATTCCCAATGAGAGCAGAATCAAATCTCTCAGCCTTTCCTCATAAAACCTCCCCTCCAGACCAAGCAACATCCTGGTACATCTCCTCTGCAATTTTTCCAATGCTTCCAGATTCTTCTTGGAATGAGGCGTCTGGAACTGTGCACACTGTTCCAAGTGAAGCCGCACTTGCGTTTTGGATAATTACAGCATGACATTACGGCTCCAGAACTCAATTCCTCCACGAATCAATCCTAAAACACCCTATGTCTTCTTAAAAGCACTATCACCGCTCGTGGAAACTTATAGGGAGCTATGCAAATGGACTCCCAATCCCTCTTCACTCAATATTATCAAGAGACTTTCCATTCATACAGTATTCTGCTTTCCTGTTATTCTTCCCAATGTGTATCACCTCCCGTTTAGCTGCATGAAACACCACTTGCCACCTCTCAGCAAATTCAGCAGTTTATCCAAGTCCTCCTGAAACTTGCAACAATTTTCCACACTGTCCACTACTCCAACGACTTTATTGTCATAGACAAACTTATCCATCCACTTTTGCCTGCGTCTAAATCATTTATTAAAAACGACAAATAGCAATGGTCCCAAATCAGGTCCTTCTGGCACACCACTAGTAACGAGACCCCATGCTGACTATTTTCCATCAACCACCACTCGCTCCCTTCTTTCAGAAAGCCAGTTTCTAATGCAAACTGTTAAAACATAGTCAATACCAATCCTCTGCAATTTTCCCCAACAGCCTACCATGTGGAACCTTATCAAAGGCTTTACTGACGTTGACGTACAACATGTCAACTGCCCTCCCGTCATCCACATGCTTGGTCACCCTTTCAAAAAACTCAATTAGGTTTGTGATACATGATCAGCCCTTGTCGAAATCATGTTGACCATCTGATATCAAATTGTTGTTAGATAGATGATTAGAAATCGTTTGTCTTATAACCCTTTCTAAAACGTTTCTGGCAACAGACATAATGCTCAACGGTCTATAATTGGCTGGGAAAACATTCCTGCCCTATTGGAGCAAGAACACATCATTGGCCATCCTCCATTACTATGATACTGCAACTGTACAAAATGAGATTCAAAGATCAAAGCCAAAATGCTCCGCCATCTCCTCCCTCACGCCCCAAGGAATCTGCGGATAAATCCCAGCCACTCCAGGAGACCTGTCTAAATTCATTGCTTCTAGAATTGATAACAACTCTTTCTTAATAAACTCAATCCTTTCCTGTCTAATGTCTGGTATCTCATTCTTCTCCTCCTCAACATTCTCCTTTTCCTGAGTGAAAACCGATAACAAAATATTCGTTCAGCACCTCCCCGATGTCCAAAGGGTACATGCATAACTTCCCAATTCTGTCTTTCACTGGCCCTATTCCGACAGGAGTCATCATTTTTTCTCTCGAATTCTTTTAGAATGTATTATAGTTCTCCTTTATTTACGCTGCTTAAGACTGCTCATGTCCTCACTTTGCTCTTCTTAATTCTCATTTTAAATGCTTCCTGGCTAATCTGTAACTCTCTATCGCCTTATCTGAGTCATCTCGTCTCATTGTCACGTAAACCTCCTTCCTCAGCTTAACAAGAGCTCCAATTACGTGACATTACCTTAACATTTCTTCCCTGCCTAACAGGGTCACACATGTCAAAGACACGCAATACCTGTTCCTTAAACCAGCTCCACATTTAGATTGTCCCCATCCCCTGCATTTTTTGTCCCAATTCGATGCATCCTAAGTCGTGCATAATCGCACTTTAATTGTCCTTTCCCCAAGGATAACAGTTGCATTGTGGCATGGACCTATACTTTCAATCGCTAAATTAAGCACAACTGAATTACGGTCACTCTGTCCAAAGTACTCATCTGCCACTAAATTAAACACCTGGCATGGTTGCTAAGCACCAGGAGAAAGTGAGGACTGCAGAAGCTGGAGATCAGAGCTGAAATTGTGTTGCTAGAAAAGCGCAGCAGGTCTGGCTGCATCCAAGGAGCAGGGGAAATGACGTTTCAGGCATGACGCCTTCTTCAGGAATGAGGAAAGTTGCCAAGCAGGATAAGATAAAAGGTAGGGAGGAGGGACTTGGGGAGGGGCGTTGGAAATGCGATAGGCAGAACGAGGTTGAGGTGAGGGTGATAGGCTGAAGTAGGGGTGGGGGCGGAGAGGTCAGGAAGAAGATTGCAGTTTAGGAAGGTGTGCTGAGTTCGAGGGTTGGTCTGGAGAAAAGGTGGGTAGAATGGGGAAACTGGAGAAATCTGAGTTCATCCCTTGTGGTTGGAAGGTTTCTAGGTGGAAGATGAGGCGCTCTTCCTCCAGCCGTCGTCTTGTATGGTCTAGCGATGGAGGAGGCCAAGGACCTGCATGTCCTTGGTGGAGTGGGGGCGGGGGGTCAAAATGTTCTGCCACGGGGCGGTTGAGTTGTTTGGTGCAGGTATCCTAGAGGTGTTCCCTGAAATGTTCTGTAAGTAGGTGGCCTGTCTCCACAATGAAGAGGAGACCACATCGGGTGCAGCATATACAGTAAATGATGAATGTGGAGGTGCAGGCGAATTTGCAACTGATATGGAAGGATCCATTCCAGCCTTGGAGGTAGGTGAAGGAGGAGGTGTGGGCGCGTGTTTTTCACTTCTTGCGGTTGCAGGGAAAGGTGCCGAGAGTGGAGGTTGGGTTTTTGGCGGGTGTGGATCTGACGAGGGAGTCGCAGAGGTAGTGATCTCTCCGGAACGCTGAATGGGGTGGGGAGGGAAACAGATCCCTGATGGTGAAGTCTGTTTGGAGGTGGCAGAAATGACAGAAGATGATACGATGCATGTGGAGGTTGTTGGGGTGGAATGTGAGGACCACTGGGGTTCTGTCCTCGTGGCGATTGGAAGGGCGGGGTTCAAGCGTGGAGGTGCGGGAAGTGGAGGAGATGCTGTGGAGAGCATCGTTGATTATGTCGGAGGGGAAATTGTGGTCTTTGAAGAAGGAGGACATCTGGGTTTTTCGGTATTGGAATGGGTCCTCCTGGGAGCAGATGCGGTGGAGACGAAGGAATTGGGAATTTGGTAAGGCAGTTTTGAACGGGACAGGGTGGGAGGTGGTGTAATCTACGTAGCTGTGAGAATCGGTCGGTTTGTAGTAAATGTCTGTGTTGAGTCGGTCGCCAGAGATGAAAATGGAGAGGTCGAGGAAGGGGATGGGGGAGTCTGAGATGGTTCAGGTCGGGGTGGAAGGTGTTAGTAAAGTGGATTGTTGTTTAACCTCCTCGTGGGAGCACAAGGCAGCTCCAGTACAATCATCGATAGCGGAGGAAAAGGTCGGGGAATGATGCTAGTGTAGCTGTGGAAGATGGACTGTTCCACATATCCGATGACGAGGCAGGCATATCTGGGGACCATGCGGGTTCCCTTGGCTACTCCTTTGGTTTGGAGGAAGTGGGAGGATTGGAAGGAGATCTTGTTAAGAGTGAGGATCAGTTCAGTCATTCGAAGGAGGATGTCAGTGGAATGGTACTGGTTTGGTCGATTGGAGAGAAAGAAGTAGACAGCTTGGAGGCCTTCGTGATGGCGGAGGGAAGTGTATAGGGACTGGATGTCCATCGTGAAGATAAGACGTTGGGGGCCGGAGAAACGAAACTCATCGAGGAAGTGGAGACCATGGGTGGTGTCCCGAACGTAGGTGGGGAGGTTTTGGACTGAAGGGGACAGGACGGTGTCAACATATGTAGATATGAGTTCAGTTGGTTCAGGAGCAAGCTGAGACAATGTGTCGGCCGGGGCAGTCGGGTTTGTGGATTTTGGGCAGGAGTTAGAAACGGGTTTGTTGCGGGTTTGTGAGACTATGAGTTTAGAGGCGGTGGATGGGAGATCTCCTCAGGTGATGAGGTTATTAATAGTCTAGGAGATGATGCTTTAGTAGTGGGAGGTGGGGTCATTGTCCAGGGGGCAGGAGGAGGAGGTGTCCGCGAGCTGGCGTCGAACTTCAGCGGTGTAAATATTGGTGCGCCAAACTACCACTGTGCCTCCCTTTTCTGCCGGTTTGATGGTGAGGTTGGGGTTGGAGCGGTGGGAGTGGAGGGCTGCGCGTTGTGAGAGTGAGAGCTTGGTGTGGGTGAGAGGATTGGGCATTTTGAGGCGGTCAATGTCGCGGCGACAGTTGGATATGAAGAGATTGCGGGTGTGTAAGAGGCCAGCACGGGGTGTCCAGGTGGATGGGGTCTGTTGGAGGCGGGAGAAGGGGTCGTCAGAGGGTGGTCGAAAGTCCTGGTTGAAGATGTAGGCAAGGTGGTGAAGGTGGTGGAAAAAATGTCATATACGTCATCAGAGGGTTTGAGAGTCTGGACAGTGAAAGCCTTTTTTCCTCGGATAGTGATGATTAGTATGAGGGATCATAAATTGAGGGATGATAGATACAGCACAGATATCAGCGGTGGTTTCTTTGATCATAGACTAGTCGGGCGTGGAAAGAACGGCCTGCAACAGTTGTAACCTCCACAACTTTAAGGGCCTTTAAATGATTATTGGATAAATATTTGGATGAAAATGGAAACGTGTTGGCTAGGTAGGTTCCAGATTGGTTCCTCAGGTCACCATAACCTCGAGCCCTGATTGACTGTAATGCGCTGCGATATTCTTTGTTCTTTGTTCATACTCCTGGATTCTCCCCTTTCCTTTAGTGTCTAGAAGTATTTATGTATATTCAGGATCTTCGCTTACAAAACCCATGCAGTAGAGAATTTTCCTGATTCACCAATCTCTGAGTGCAGATATTTCTTCTCATATCAATGCAGCGTGCCCTGCCTTTACCTTAAAAATATGACAACACCGATCTATTGAGTTTGGGATCATTTCGCCCTCCTTATCAGGGGTCAGCTCTGCTGTTGAGAATACAAACAGAAAGAGGGATACCTCTTGCTGAAGCGTTAGTACATGCATTAGCAGTAATCTTTAAGGAAGTATTCGAATCAGGACTGCACCAGAAGACTGGAAAGTCACTAACGTGAACCCTAATTTAAAAATGGAGTAAGGCAGAAGATGGAAACTTACAGGACAATCAGGTGAACCTCTGTCGTGGGTAACATTCCGGAATCCATCATGGAGGATCAGGTTTGTGAATACTTGGAAATTTTGGCGAAGTAGGGCAGAGTTAGCATGGTTTAATGAGTAGTGTGTCATGCATGACATATCTGCTCGAATTCTTTGATGAAGTAGCGAGCAGATTAGACCAAATAGAACCAATGGGTGTTATCGAATTGGACTTCCATAAGGCCTCTGACCATATGCCAAACAGGAGATTACTGAGTCAGACAGGAGCGCTCCAGTTTCACGGGAACATTCCTGCACTGCATGGATTTATGGATTATGAAACACAGCTCCGCCAGACACTGTGCAACCACTTATTTTAATACAGTGTATCAATTGCTGCAGATCTGGGTATCCATCGTATTATATTTTTGTTAACAAACCTTGTTTCTTTTGTTAGAGATAGTTCTTAAATTTGCCTTATATTACCATCTTGATTTTGTCACTGAATGTTTACAATTTATACTTATGTAAGGGATGATGTGAAATACTAGTGTCAATTATCTTCCTGTTCTTTGAAACTCATTCCCAAATCGCACCATCCATGTATTCCACATATACTTTCCTGACTAGCTTTTGTCCAAAGGTCACGTACTCATCTCGGTATTTATAAAGGCACAGAATCGCTCTTTCGTGTTGCTTGCTTTTATATTTCTTGCCAATTTAAGTTTATGTTTCTTCTTTTTTCTCGTTTTATAGTATGATACAGTCAGACAGTCATACAGCACAGACACAAGCCCTGAAGTCCATATTGTCTGTGCGGAACTGGTTTTCTCAATAAAACAACTTGCATTTGCTTGTATTTGTCCCATGTCCCTCTAAACTTTTCCTATTCGTGGTTACAAATCACACAACACCAGGTTATAGTCCAACAGGTTTAATTGGAAGCACAGTAGTTCATCAGATGATAGTGGAGGCCTCAATCATAACACACAGAATTTATAGCAAATATTTACAGTATGATATAATTGAAATTAAACATTGAAAAACTGATTGTCTGTTAAGCCTTTCATGTGTTATATTGCCACGACAGTTTCACTTCTTTCAAATGTAAATCACAAAACTTTTTTTTTAAGTTGCATTCTTGATTTAGCAGTTAATAGCTAGACAATATGTTGAAGGGATTGGACCCCTGTATTCTCTGTCTATATCCTGATGCTTAGATTGAATCTAATCTAAAAAGTGAGATAACGGAGTTTTACATGAATTCGTGCACTTTTTGAGCATCAACTTCCACCAATTCATGCAACTTTTTAAAAAAATGGTTGTCTTATTTACACATGAAAGAAGTGAAACTATCACGGTATTCTAACAGATGAAAGTCTAACGGACAATTAATTATTCAATGTATAATTTCAGCTAGTGTGCTTCCAATTAAACCTGTTGTGTGATTTTTAACTTTGCACACCCCAGTCCAACACCGGCATCTCCAAATCATTGCCTCTTCATCCATTTGTGCAATTTGTTTCTCAATGTTCTGATTGGAACTGCATCTGCCACTCATTCCAAACACCCTTTGCGACAAAAAAATGTTTCCTGTGTCGCTTTGACATCTTTCTCCTCTTACACGAAATTATGCTCTCTAGTTTTGACATCCCCTCGCCTGAGGAAAACACCTTGGTTAATCTCCTTATTGTTATCCCGCATTATTTTAAAAACTGCACCAAAGTCACGCCTCAACCTCTTTCCTTCCACCTGATACCAAATGTACGAACAAATATCAAAACCTCGCACTGTAACTTGAAAACAATATTAAAATGCGCAGGTAAGCAACACTCAGTCTAAAATTTCATAATATTAATTTTATTCCATACTCATGCACAAGCTCAACATGAAAAACTAATAGTAATGCTGAGAAGAAATCAGCCACATGAATTCCGTTGCCTACAGGAAGTGACGATGTGAGCAGCAAGCGAAGTATCAATGGGAAAATCCACAGAAGAAAGTGAATTCATTCGCCACTTGGTCTGTCTGCTCGTCATTTTAGCAGAACGAGACAAACGCTAAGTATACATTTTGAAATCTGCATTTAATTGGGAATTCAGTCCAAGTGAAGCAAGTGTTTTCAGTCAGGTTTACTACAAGAATCTGAAAATGTGTTGCTGGAAAGGCGAAGCAGGTCAGGCAGCATCCAAGGAGCAGGAGAATCGATGTTTCGGGCATGAACACTTCTTCAGGAATGAGGAGAGTGTGCCATGCAGGATAACATAAAAAATAGGGAGGAGGGACTTGAGGAGGGGCAATAGGAATGCGATAGGTGGAAGGAGTTAAGGTGAGGGTGATAGGCCGGAGTGGGTCTGAGGGCGGAGAGGTCAAGAAGAAGATTGCAGGTTAGGAACGTGGTGCTGAGTTCGAGGGTTGGGACTGAGACAAGGTGGGGGAAGGGGAAATTAGGAAGATGAGGCGCTCTTCCTCCAGCCGTCGTGTTGCTATGGCCTGGCGATGGAGGAGTCCAAGGACCTGCACGACCTTGGTGCAGTGGGAGGGGGAGTTGAAGTGTTGAGTCACGGAGTGGTTGGGTTGGCTCATCCAGGTGTCCCAGAGGTGTTCTCTGAAACGTTCCGCAAGTCGGTTGTCTGTCTCCCCAATACAGAGGAGGCCACATCCGGTTCAGCGGATGCAGTCAATGATGTGTGTGTAGGTGCAGGTGAATTTGTGGCGGATAAGGAAGGAACCCTTGGACACTTGGAGGGAAATAAGTGGGCGGTTTGGGAGCAAGTATTGCCTTTCTTGCGGTTGCAGGGGAACGTGCCGGGAGTGGAGGTTGGTTTTGTGGGGTGTATGGTCCTGACAAGGGAGTCACGGAGGGAGTGGTCTTTTCGGAACGCTGATAGGGGAGTGGAGGGAAATATATCCCTGGTAGTGGGGTCCGTTTGGAGTTGGGGGAAATGACGACGGATGATGTGACGTATATGGAGTTTGACGGGGTGGAGGTGGGATTCTGTCCTGGTAGCGATTGGAGGGGCGGGGCTCAAGGGCAGAGAAGCGAAAAGTGGAGGGAATGCGGAGGAGAGCATCATTGATCACGTCTTGCGGGAAATTCCACCTCTGGGGCACCCGGACAAACCAAGCCAACCACACCGTGGCTCAGCACTTCAACCTCCCTCCCAATCCACCAAGGACATGCAGATCCTTGGACTCCTCCATCGCCAGACCATAACAACACAACGGCTGGAGGAAGAGCCCCTCATCTTTCGCCTATGAAACCTCCAACCACAAGGTATGGACTCAGATTTCTCCAGTTTCCTCATTTCCCCTCCCCGCACCTTGTCTCCGGCCCGACCCTCGAACTCAGCACCACCTTCCTAACCTTCAATCTTCTTCCTGACCTCTCCGCCCCCACCCCCTGCCTATCACCCTCACCTTAACCTCTTTCCACCTATCGCATTCCCAAAGCCACCCCCAGTCCCTCCTCCTTGTGTTTTAGTGTTCTTTTTGATTGCAGTGTGTGGAGCATTATTCAATAACCGGATACTATCAAACAAGTAGTGATTTTTTGTGAAAAAACAATAATTTATAGTTTGTGTCAACAGAACGAATTGTCTGTGAGCCAAAACCCGTTTTCTCGGGTCATCAGCTTGTCACACTCTCGTCATTCTTGAAGAAGGGCTCATGCACGAAACGTCCATTCTCCTGTTCCTTGGATGCTGCTTGACCTGCTGCGTCTTTCCAGCAACACATTTTCAGCACTGATCTCTAGCATCTGCAGTCCTAACTTTCTCCTCGAAGATTTACTACAAGAAGTAAACTTTCTAAAATTAGGTGTGTGTAGGAGACCAAAACAGCATGAATCGAGATGTTGACCCACACTGCGCCCACTGACGAAGTGTCATCGCATACCTCAGCTTGATGGAAGTAACGGAAGACAGATTTGAATAAACATCGTTAGTTGAAGTCGGTAGTGACTATTATATGAGAGAATGTAGTCTGAAATTTGATAGGAAGAACCTGTAATCAGAGGTAATGGCATTAGCATTGAGTAAACATTACGAAAAAGGAGCTGGAGAGAGTCAATTGGAAGGGGAGACTAGCAACGATGATGGGAGTGCAGCAAAGGCAGGAGTTTCTGGTGCAAATTCAGGAAACACATACGAAATGCCTTTCATCAGTTTCTAATCTGTAAACTAAACAACCCAAAACTGGCCTGCACCAGTACTCACCAATTTCAATGCTTTAATTTTTGATGGAAAGCTCTACTTCACAAAATTTTGGATCATTGATGGTTCATATTCATCTTCAGTGCTTATTTGTTTCACAAAAATCAATCATTGCTGCGTGTTAACAAACATGTGCATAATTGCCTGCTCCGATACGTCCGTTGAACTTCCTCTGGGTTTTATTTTTACAGTACAAAATGAGGTCTGCAGATGCTGGAGATCACAGCTGCAAATGTGTTGCTGGTCAAAGCACAGCAGGCCAGGCAGCATCTCAGGAATAGAGAATTCGACGTTTCGAGCATAAGCCCTTCATCAGGAATAAGAGAGAGAGAGCCAAGCAGGCTAAGATAAAAGGTAGGGAGGAGGGACTAGGGGGAGGGGCGATGGAGGTGGGATAGGTGGAAGGAGGTCAAGGTGAGGGTGATAGGCCGGAGTGGGGTGGGGGCGGAGAGGTCAGGAAGAGGATTGCAGATTAGGAGGGCGGTGCTGAGTTGAGGGGTTAGGAGGGCGGTGCTGAGTTGAGGGGTTAGGAGGGCGGTAGTCCCATTTCCGGCCAGAAGCAAGATAGAAATCCTGAATTTCTATTCCTGACTTTTTTGCAGTCGTTCAGGGGAACTTCTGCATGTGGTTGAATACATGATCAACTGAGAGTATGTTTGATGATGTCACATTCCAGTGGAAAGTCTCTGACATGTCCTTTCCCTGCAAATGATAAATTCACCAAATTCTGTGAACAGGGACTTTATTCGAGAGTGAATCGTCTCCAACGCTACTGCCTCGCCGTTCCCTTCCTCTCCAGCAGAATGATAGAGATCCATTTCCACTGCATTAGAATCCACACTCAAAGCATCATCCTCCACCTCTTCCACAAGCTCCAGCAGGGAAACACCTTCAAAGGCACCTTGCTCTCCGCTCCACAATCAGTATTTAACAGAGTTTGTTCCCTCCATGAGACCCTCTATAATCCCCAACCCTTCCCCGTGCGCTATGTCACCTTCCCATGCAACTGCAGAAGCTGCATTCACCTCTTGCGCCCTCACTGTTAAAGGTGCAGCATCAGTTCATTTGCACTCTTTCAATCCAGTCTGCACTCATTGCTGCTTACAACGTATTCTCCTTGACACTGGTGAGTACAAACAGAGACTGCTTTGAGGAAAACTTCTACACTGACTAGACGAATTGCCCTGACTTCTCACTCCTTTCCATTTCAATAAATTTCCTTGCACTCAATCCAACATTTCGGTCCTGGGCGGCTGCAATATTACAATCAATAACAATCCAAGATCCATAATCATCTCACTTCCCACTTTTGTGCATTACAATCTGTTGAACTTATTCACTCCCTCAGTCTATCATTACCATCACTGGTTCAGTGACTAATGTCGATGAACCCGCTAAGGTCAGCACCGTGTGTACCTTAAACAGATGACAGTACGTTGAAGACCATAAGAGCATAACACATAGTAGGAGAAATTAGGTCGGTCAGCCCATCGAGTCTGATCCACCAATCAATTCATAGCCTGATCCCATTGTGAGTGTTGTCCAATTTTCATGCATTTCACTCCTGGTCTCAGTATGTCTTGTTTGCGTCAAGCCTATCTTGAAGTCAATGGAAAGAGCCCATTTCCTCCATTTAAACCTAAATTTATACCCATTTACAGCAGGTTATCTTTCACCACAATTAAAGACCTGTGTGTCGTTTGCGTTAAAACTAAATGAACTCTTGATCCCACCACTCTGCCTTCACCTCCGTCAAGGGATTAAAGAGCCAATTTTCCAGTCCTTTCAGTTCTGACGAAATCTGAAAAAAACAACAAAAATTGTTGATCAATCAGAGATTTTTGAATCAGGATTATTGGACGCAAATGTTTTACTCTGCTTTCAGTTAACAAGTATTGCCCGACCTGCTTAGTATCTCCAGCAATTTCTGCTCTTGAACAAGTTCCAATGACTTGTGAAAAAACTGCTCAAACGACGCGTCAAACATGAGCGCTGTAAATTGGTAAGAGAACGATTATGCAAATTGCACAAATTCTTTGCTTATTGAACGATACAAGGCTGGCATCACTGACAGGACGGTGCTCTTAATCATGGCCACGGACAGAAACGGAGGGAAACGCATTCACGTTAAACGCAGAAGTTGGCACTACTCAAAGGAAAGTCTCCAGATAAAAATATTAAACTTTTTTTGATGAATGTGACAAATTGGAGGTTTGACACTAGGGAGTGGCTCTCAGAAGAATGGGAACATAAAAGTTGACGTATTACCATGAAAAACCAGAGAAGCTCACTGAATAAAAGTTTGAAAGGTGTATAGAACTCCGTGTAAATTGGGTTCAGGCAGCAGAACTGCATTGCAGATATTGCACCTCCAACGACGTATCCACGTGATGCTGTAGAACAGAGCAGCATCAGGAGGAGAATAATTGTTTTAAATCACACTTTTCCTTTTTAGATCGAAGAATCCATCAGTCTATCATTACCATCACAGGTTCAGTGACAAATATCAATGAACCTGCTAGGATCAGAACCTTGTGTACCTTAAACGGATGACAATAATTTATTGACCATACGAGCACAACTCATAAGAGCAGAAATTAGGTCTTTCAGCTCAACAAGTTTGATTCACCATTCAATCATCGCGGATAAGTTTCTCGAAGACGTTCTTCCGCTTTCTCCCTATAAATCTTGATTCACTTTACGATCAAGAAATACCTATGTCCTCCGACTTAATGACTTGGCCTCTACAGCCTGCTGTGGCAATGAAGACCATAGATTCGCCACTGTTTGGCTGAAGACGTTTCTCATTATCTTTGTTCTAAAAGAGCTTCCCTTTCAGCTCAGACTATGCCCTATGGTCCCAGTTTCTTCTATAAACTGGTATCTTCCGCGCAATAGATCTTATACTCGACCTGTCGACTCTTCAGTTCCTTGGATGCCGCCTGAGGTACTGCACTTTTCAAAGACCTCACTTTTTGACACAGAATAAGGGATGTCAATTAGAAACTGAGATGCAAAGAAATTCCTTCCCTCAGAAGGAAGTGCAATTCTGGAATTCGCTAATCAAGAAAGTTGTGAAGACTAGATCACTGAAAGTGTTTACAAACAAAGGAAAAAATGTTTGACACATTGCCGAGCTCTGGGGTAAAAGCCGTTGACAGGAAAGTTGGTATGAGCCTTCGGGCCGATCAACTATGATCTTATTGAATGTCTGGGCAGGGTTGGTGGCTGAATAGACCCCTTCTGTTCATATTTCGCATGTTCTTGTGCTTTGTTATTGGAAAGTAACTGGACCTGTTCCCAGCAATCGAGTTGTGCGATGTTGCATTCAGAGGGAACAGAGGATTTGATTGAGCTAACCCTGGGTGATGGATAGGAGGTTTAATCACAGTGAATCTGAGCATGATCGACATCTGTGGCAGAAGCT
The DNA here is from genome assembly GCF_020745735.1 of Hemiscyllium ocellatum. Classification (NCBI taxonomy): domain Eukaryota; kingdom Metazoa; phylum Chordata; class Chondrichthyes; order Orectolobiformes; family Hemiscylliidae; genus Hemiscyllium; species Hemiscyllium ocellatum. Next base: position 853,754 of record NW_026867540.1, read on the forward strand.
GGAGAGAGGGGAAGCCTCTGGAAAAGGGATAAGGGGGAGGGTTCTTCGTCCGAACCCAGCCTGGACATTTCAAGAATATTTCCCAATCGACACCTAAACGTGTAAGTGGACTCGATCTGCGCCTGTGTAGCAGGTTCGTAGGGCTGAATGGAACATCACAACATGAGACTAAGAACCACCATTGGATCCTTTGTCCGATTGATACTGCTGCACCTGTCAATAAGGTCGTGGCTTGTCAAATTGTGGTCCGGGCTGCACTTTTCTGTTAACACCCCATTATCCGAATTTACCTGGCGTTTGTAATCAAACTAAATCAGCCTCAATATAATATAATGATCCAGGTACCACAAATTTGCAAGAAAGAAAACTCGCACTTCAATGAATTCTTACTTTGTGAGTTTCCACTTCTACCTTTTCTAATCGAAGTTTGAAGTATCAAAGTTGCATTTTCTATTCGAACTCCTCGGCTGACAACAACAGATTTTAAAAGTAGTCAGGTTTGTTATTTGCGCAATGATATAAGATTCAGGCTAGGTCAGGTTCAGTGATAGGAGCAAATCAGACAGATGTTGTTGTCTGCCACAATTAAATTAAATATGCTTTCCAAGCAAAGGTGCACATCCTAATGATAACATGTCTGGACTATCCAAACACGCGTAGAGTGTCCACTCTCCTCAAATATTTACTGATTCAATGAAATCACCTGTCATCCCATGGATAACCAGTTAAACTTCCATAGCTTAAGCACTTCCTCCCGAAATAAACAGCTTCTCATGTAGGTATATCCTTTCTAAGTTCCCCTCCAGTTCATGTATAATGGTTTCGAGAGGCGAAATGGCCTACTCCTATACCCCCGAAAAAGGAACATGGGGACAGCATTGCTTGCCCCAATTCCCGCATAGCACTCTCAATGCTCTGAATCATGTATCAAAGTTATGAAAGAAGGAGATGCCGGGGAACTAAAAACTAGGTGCAGCATTACAAAAAGAAGTCAGTGGACAAAAAATAGTGTTACCCAGATTTCTTATTTCTAGGAATTACCTCACTGGTCATTTTATGCAGCTGATCTCTTATGTTATCTTTATCTTCTTCTACAAGCAGAAAGGAACATATGCAGCTTTGTAACTTCTGGCGCAACTCTCATATACACTAATGAACGATTTAAGGAACTGAAAAAAATTATAGTCCATCCCGCCGCAATCCACATACGCTTCAGTCAGACAAAGTAAATGTTTCCTTTTATTGCGAGATGAAAGATGATGTGAGCAGAGGTTTACCTGAACCTGGCTGTTCCGTGACTTCAATTAATATCAGCTTCCATAGTTTCTTATTATGCTGGAGGAGGGTTTCCATCGTTTAATGATAAGTGGGCTCCGTTCAATGTGTTATCTCATAGTATGAGCAGGAACATCACATAAAGAACTAACAGGCCTAAGCAGCTACAGAGAGCGCGAAGAAGAGATCAAAATCTGAAAACACTGGACGAGAATATTCCATCAATGAGGAGATAGTGAGGACTGCATGGGCGAAAACGTGTGGCCGCGGAACAGGCACAGCAGGTCAGGCAGCATCCAAGGAGTAAGAGTCTAAGCTTTGGACAGGCGCTTCTTCATTTCTGAAGAAGGCTGCTGTCTGAAATATCGAATCTCTTGCTCCATGGATGCTATCTTACCTCCTGTGTCTTTACCGATGTCATGTTCCAGCATGGGAATGGTATCTCAGACGAATAGACTAGAATTTTCCATCAATGCGTAAGAGTGTATGCTCACATGGCTGTTGTCGATCTACATATTATGATCCATGGTTATTAACTTCACAAATCAGAGTTGCACTTCACTTTATTCAATATTATTATTATCCTATTCGACTATCTATGGTGTGTCTGCTAAGTATAATCGACTACCAGTTATTTCTATAATTTAATTATCACTATATTACAGGGAGAAAATGAGGACTGCACATGCTGGAGATCAGAGTTGAAGTGTGTGGTGTTGGAAAAGCACAGCTAGTCAGGAAGCTTCTGAGGAGGAGAGTCAATGTTTCTCGCAAAATCTTGAATGCAGCAATTGTGCCTTCCTGATAAAAAGCTTATACCCGAAACGTAGACTCTCCTGCTCCTCGGATGCTGCCTGAGCCCTGTTGTAATTTCCAAAAATATAATCTTCGTTACTGCATTACAGTTGCTTTCATTTACTCTGCATTAACTGTCGCTCCTGTTCCTGCTGAGTCTCCGATTCCAGATAATCACTCTACAAACCATTATTACTTGCATAGTGAACGTGTTCATTCATCCTCTCTTTCTTTACTTCGGCCCCTCATGAATGTCTCTGTTGACCTATTCTGTTTCACTGTGATCGATGATTCATTGTGTTATTGTATTGTTATTTAAAAATTAGGATCATGGAGTCAACTGACTTCTGTTCTGTTTACAAATTCAACTTCCTTCTACTGACTCCATCCCACTCTTGGCCAATATCTGAAACTGAAACAGACGAATCAGATCAGTGGTGATCATTTTGGGCAAGAGCTGACTCCTCATACCACACCCAGACGATTACTAATTTTAACTATTAACATCTCCAGAATATACTTGAATGGCTCATCTCACTTTTTGAACCTTGAGCTGTGAAATTTTAATGATGTCAGTCATCTGCTTTTGACACACCCAGCGTCAAACCTGCAACGGCAAGTATGAGTCAATACTCCACAGCTCGTATCCGAACTGATACCAAAACCTATTTCATCCATCATCACGACATTTAGTTGCTAAACTTTTTGTTTCCGCTCACCCAAATCATTGATACAGATTGTAATTACTTGTGAACTATCATTGATCATTGTGTAGCTGCAGTGGTTAAAATTTTGCCAATCTAAATAAAGACTGAATTATGTCTGATTTCTTTCTCCAGCCCAATAACCATTCCCCCCACCACCCACCCTCAATTGCTGGTAGCTCACTTGATGGGCTGAATATTTCATCATAAAAACTGATTAGAACATAGGAAAGAGGAGCTATTGAACTCCTAGAACCTACTTCAAAATTTGCTACGATTATGGCTGATCTCATCTGAGCCTCTCTCCATATCCATGCTAATCTTCCAAAAATGTTCGCATCCTTAATGTCTCAACAGCTTTATAGACGAGGGCAGTGAATTCCACTGGTTCATTACCATTTCACAGGAATAACTGCAACTCATCTTTCGTTATATCTGCTGTACTTTTCCCGAAAACTATGACCTCTCATTCTAGATTGCTCTGCATGAAGAAACATCCTCTCTGCATCCACTTTATCAATTCCATTAGCATGTTGCGAATCTTAATTAGATCTTCTCTCATTCTTCTGAACTTCATTGTGCACGAGATCGACCTGCTCCATCTCTTTGTATAACACACAGCCGTTTTCTCTGAAACCGATCTGGTGATTCTGTTCTGAACTGCCCTCAATGCCATCGCATCCCCTAAAACCGTGCTTGCGAAATATGCACAGGGTGAAAGAACGGCTGTGTCACCAATTCCTTGTATAATTACAGTCACTTCTCTACATTTAAGATATTTTCATTTTGGAACAAAAGAAGAAATTCTAATTTCCTCCCCTACTACCTGCTGTACCTGTGAGTTTTTCTTTCAGCAATTCATGAACGAGGACACCCAGATGCTCTGCGCTGCAGCAGTCTAAAAATTCTCTTCATTTTGAGAATAAGTTGCCTTTTTATTCTTCTGACTAAAATAGATATGTTCAGACTTACCAACATTAGCATTCAGCTGTAAAATTTTGCCCCTTTAATCTAATTTATCCACAGCCATTTGTAGTTCTGTTTTTCCTTGCAACTAACACTCTCAGATATTTCAGTATCATGTGAAAATTGGTTACTGCATTTTCCAGGCCCTTACCCAAACCATTTAAGTGTATTAGAAATGGATGGGGACAGACAACCGAGCCCTGTGGCATCACATGAGTTACATCCAATTTATTCAGTCTCTCTGCATTTGTTGGAGAGCCAACCCGCTATCCAAATTAATAAATTGCTACTTACACCACGTGATCTAATCTTGCATGTCAGTCTTTTGTGCAACGTCGTATTCAATGACTCCTGGACGTGCCGATACACTTCAGCAGCAGGATCCCTGTTATCCAGCTTGGTGGTCACATACTTAATGAACTCGAAAAATTACTGAAGCACAACTAACCCTTCCAAAAGACTTGCTGATACTGATGGATTGGAATTTGACTTGAAAACCTAATTCTTATCAATGGGTTTGAGCAATTCCCCATCAATTTTTGTACGTTATCAAAACTTTAAATTCCCTCCTATTTAGTATTATTTTACGTTCTTACCATTTCATAACCTTAATGTTCCTTTCTAACTCTTGTCTAATAAACACACGGTTTTACAAGATCTGCTCCAAGTGTAAGAGGCTTCTCTGGCTGAATGGCCTCATTTGTTTATACAGTATAAACCCGATGTTGAAGGTTCTTCTTGTGTTCCGATGTTATAAGCCGTCGGACCGAAATGTCTTGCTCCTGTTCCAAAGAGGCTCAAGGTCTGACTATCCTACTCCTGTTGCTGTATAAGCAAGTTGTGGGTTATGAAATCTTCCTCTTGGTTGTGCAACTGTTTGAGAAGCTGTATGTTCTCCTTATATTCCTCCATAACCGGCTGCAGATACTGAACAGTCTCGTCTTGCATCCCTCAAAATTGGTTCTCGAGACTGATTGGCCTTATGTTCCCATACACCAAACACGTGATAGAATAAATGGCTCCTTTCCAATATTAAGTTTGAAATAGTTTGCATCCTTCAGCAGTTTCCATACAACAGGCTGATTGGGCTGAATAGTCTGCTCTTATTCCAGTTTACAGTCGGTAGTTAGTTCGTGACTTCCTCTTGCCAATTGGACACATAATTGGTTTAAAGGAAGGAGACAGAGTGGAATTGAGGTCGCTTCCTTTTGCGAATGGAGACCTGTAACGAGTGGGTTCCCTTTTGTTCGTCATTTATGCAAATGATTTAGACTATAATATGGAGGGCATGGTTAAAACGTTTGGAGATAACACCAAAATGTGTGAAATAGTAGACAGCAAAGAAGTTTTTCAAATAATACAAAGGGATCAAAGTGCTTAAAAATGACAGTTGGCTATCACGCTGGATAAATGTGAGGCAATTCAATTTAGTACAACAAGAAAGGGCAGGGCTTATACAATTAATGGTTAAGTCTTGTGTACCGTTGTAGCATAGAGATTGCAGGTGCACAGTTGTTTGAACATTGTGTCACATATTGACAGAATGTGAGAAAAGCGGTTCGGCATACTTGCCTTCATTTTTCAGTCCTTTCTGAACAGGAGCAGAGAAATCATGTTGGGATTGTAGAGAGCATTGGTCAGACCTCTTCTGCAGTACTGAATCTAGTTCTGGTTACCCAGTGAAAGGGAGAATTTTATAAATATAGGGAGGTTTTGAAGACTCACCAAAATGTTGCCATGTACGGAAGCATGAGGTATAAAGAAAGACTGGAAAGTCCGGGACTTATTTCACTGGAGCACAGGGATTGCGCTGCGACCTGATACGTTTCTATAGTAAGACGTGTTAAGAGAGTTGATGGTAGTGGCCGTTTCCCTCAGATGGAAATTTCAAAATTTAGTGGGTACATTTTTAAAGCGAGTTCAGAGATATTTAAACAAAAACATTAGTTTTGTTTCCTTACACATAGTGGGGGTTCTAGAGTGGAATAAACTTCCTGAGGAAGTGGTGGGTGCGGTTGCAGTTACAATGTTTCAGAAAAAAAGACATTTTGACGGATTCCTGACTGGTTTGTCAGATGGGTCTGCTTCCATGCTGTATGACTGTATGACTCTCTGTGTTGCAGACTTAAAGAGGCTGAATGGAATGGTAATGTCGCTGTGTGAAAGGTTAAGAGTGCTGCACGACCTACGCTGTGTCCAGTGTTTTAGGCTCGAGGGGCTGAATAGCCTCTTCCTGAAACTTTACATCAAGCTCCAGTGGTTGAATAGCCTCGTCGAACTTTTGGTACACAACGATCTAAGACCTGAATAATGGTTTACTGTTTTTGTGTGACTATTAGACAATATTTCACTTGTGCAAACTCCAATGGGTTTTGGATCATTCTGATCATCCTTTCCTTAAACGTTCATGCCTTTATTGCAGATGTCAACAAATGAAACCTTCTCTGAGTTGCTTCCATTGCAACAATGTCCTTCCTTCAGTGAAAGAGACTAAATCGGTGCATGTTTCCAGACGACTCTAACTAAGATCATGTTAAGTATCCGCACCAATTTTCCAACCTACTGGAAGTTCCCACCAAGGTTATAGCAGCTTCAGCTGCCTCCAGGAATGCACAGTATTGGTGAAAGTTCATTGTCTGTTTCTGCCCCACGGGTGCAACGGGAGAATTGCTGAAAATGTCACAATGGCGTTAGAGTTGAACGGATATGATGCGGCTGGATGATGTCAAGTTCTAGATAAGCCACGCTCAACATCTCACCTGAATCCATCATTATTCACCATAGAACCGAACTCGCTCAGTTTCCACAGAATCCGGCTAGATAGAGCTTCGAAAAGTAAGGGAAAGCAAACGTGAATGGGAATTATTTATCAATTTCCAAATTGTAATAACAATGGTGCACATGTTATAAAACCGAAAATTAGCTATCCAAGTTTGTGGGTACTGCAATAATAATGGGCAAATTCAAGGTGAGTCTAAACATTGTTATTTTAAGTCAATGATCATGTTTGAAAATGGATTTCATGCGCGATTGTTTGCTTTAACAGTAATTTGAGCACAGAGAGACAGATCAGGTTATTGTGGATATAATGTTGTGTGATTAGAAGAGCTACTTGAAAATCTTGTTTTACTGGAACTACCAAGAGTACTGATCATAATATGTTAAATTTTACGTGATGTCCAAATACAAAACAGGTTTTTTATTGGAACTATTGTAAACCTGAGTTCGGCAAGCCAATCAACAATGAGCGGCAAGTTGCCTTCCATGAGCTGGACAAGTACATTAAAGTGATTTGAAGGAATGCAGGCAATGCGTGTAATTAAAATAATCACTGTAAATTTTACAATATTTACATATACCTCCAAGCTGCAAACATGAACACAGAAAGCTTGATCAACGATTGTTAAGAGAAAGAAGGTAAAGATTGTATGAGATCAAAGGAAACTGCTTAGGACAATGCCGGATATTGTGGTACACCATAATTTCAGAGAAACGTCGGACCGAGCAAAGGAGGTCTCAGAAACTGATAAGAAAATCAAACAGAGAACTTGACTTCCACCTAACAAGAAACACGACGACTTCTAAAAAGCTTCTTTCAGTCCTTGAAAGTGGAAACAAAAGCAAGATGAAATGTGGAGCAGTGAATGAGCAGGCAGGATAATTTGTTGTACAGGACAGAAGTAAATATAGGTGAACTAAACATTTACTGTGACTGCCATAAGATCCAAAAAAATCTCACGAAATATCAATTGACCATGTGCTTTGTGTGACAAAAGAATAAATACATTCATATCAATGATAGGATTGTATTTGAAAACATAGGCGGATTGATCTTTGGTAAATCTCCAATAATTGTGGAGGAAGGAGTAATAGACATATTGACTACATCGGATATCACTATGTTATTTACGTGTACATACTGCAAAGGCAGGAAGCCATTAAATTTGATTGGAATCTTCTAAACACCTTCTGATTTTTCAGGAGCGAAGGACTGGAAGAGTAGAAAAAGACAGATCAGTTAACTTGCTATCCGTCATAAGGAATCTGTCGAGGTATGGTAAAGGATGTGAGACTGCATATTTAGAAAGCACGAGAAAAATTGGAGAGAATGATAACTCATTTATGGAAGAAAACTTATAATTGATTAACTTTTTGTGAATAATTTCGAAGATGTTTCTTGTCGCTATAGATATTGGAGAACAAGTGGATGTAATGCATTTGATTGCTCAGGAGAATATTTTGAGAACTCATATCGTGAGATAGCCCACGCAAGTAAATGAAAGGTTATTGAGAGCGACATATGCAAATGAGAGAGAGAGAAGTTAGGTTAGCCTTCATTTAAAGGGAATCGGAATACAAAAGTACATTCATCCTGCACAAGTTAGTCAGATCCGAGATGAGACTGTACCTTGAGTATCGTGGCCAGTTAGGTGTCTTAAATTAAGACAGAATATACAGACCACAGAGGAATTACAGAGGATATTTTCCAGATTAATCCTTCAAATGGCAAGATTATCTGATGAGGAAAAACCGTCCGTGTTCTCTAGTGTTTCAAAGAATTAGAGGTGAACGCAGCGAAACAAAGCACGTTCTTTTCGGAGAGACAGACGAACAATGGGATATAGAGAAGTGCTGGAAGACAGATTTGGAGTCACCCCAAAATTTCGTTGACGTACCTAAAATGCACAGAATAACCAGGAAACAATTAGGACCCATTACAAACCAGGGGAAAACTGCGTGGGACTGGAGAACATTGTCAGATTGTTACATGGACGCGATACATTTTTTTTTACTTGGGAGAAGAAGAATGCAAGTCTCGAATACCAGAAAATGACTGTGAAGCTCCTGAGCAGATTGACATAAGACGTGAGCAAGGTTTTCGCTCGTCCACATATTAACAAATCTCAATTACAAATGGGTTGTATCCCAGGCGTCTGTGCCGGACGAGAGAAGACAGGCCATGCTGTGAATTTGACAAGAGAATTTGGGCATAGAGAGAGGGGTGTGGAAGTGGGAGGCGGTAAGTGAGGATTAGAGCACAGCTAACGTGATTCCACATCACAGGAAGTATGTTGAAGATGCACCGGGGAACTGCAGACCCGTAATTATCAGATCAGTGTTCGGTAAATGATTGAAGAAAAGTAGGAAGGAGAGCACTAATCCTCATTTTCAGAGGCAAAGTTTGATCAGGTCAAGTTAATATGACGTTTTCGGATGGTACCCATCCCAAAAGAAGTTGTTGGGTTTTTTAGGAGAGGCTGTTTTTATGTTTTCTCGGGAAGGCATTTGACAAAGTCCCCCTTGGGAAACTGTTCAAGGAAATAAACTCCTATGGTCTCAACGGTGAATTGGCAAATGGCATCTAACACTGCATTCGTGACAAGAGAAGGAAGATGTTGTTAGAACGTTGTTTGTGTGACTGGAGACAAGGGTACGGTGGTGTATGACATGGAACGATGCTGTGCCCTTTAGTATTTACATAGAACATAGAACATAGAAGGATACAGCGCAGTACAGGCCCTTCGGCCCTCGATGTTGCGCCGACCGAATCCTACCTAACCTATACTAGCCCAATAACTTCCAAATGCCTATCCAATGCCCGCTTAAATGACCATAAAGAAGAAGAGTTCACCACTGATACGGGCAGGGCATTCCATGAACTCACAACCCGCTGTGTGAAGAATCTACCCCTAACATCTGTCCTATACCTACCACCCCTGAATTTAAAGCTATGTCCCCTAGTAACACCTGACTCCATTAGCGGTAAAAGGTTCTTAGTATCTACCCTATCTAAACCCCTAATCATCTTATACACTTCAATCAGATCTCCCCTAAACCTTCTCTTCTCCAATGAGAACAGCCCCAAGTGCCTCAGCCTTTCCTCATAAGATTTTCCTACCATTCCAGGCAACATCCTGGTAAACCTCCTCTGCACTCGTTCTAAAGCTTCCACATCCTTCCTATAGTATGGCGACCAAAACTGCACACAATACTCCAGATGAGGCCTCACCAGAGTCTTATACAACTGCAACATGACCTCAGGACTCCGGAACTCAATTCCTCTGCCAATAAAGCCCAGTACACCATATGCCTTCCTCACAGCACTATTTACCTGGGTGGCAACTTTCAGAGATCTGTGTACATGGACACCAAGATCCCTCTGCTCATCCACACTACCAAGTAGCCTACCATTAGCCCAGTAATCCATCATCTTGTTATTCCTACCAACGTGAACGACTTCGCACTTAGCTACATTGAATTCCATTTGCCACATTTCCGCCCAGCTCTGCAACTTATCTATATCCCGCTGTAACCTACCACTTCCTTCCTCACTATCCACAACTCCACCGACTTTTGTGTCATCCGCAAACTTGCTTACCCAGCTTTCAAGTCCTTCCTCTAGATCATTTATAAAGATAACAAAAAGCAATGGTCCCAAAACAGATCCTTGTGGTACACCGCTAGTAACTGCGCTCCAAGATGAACATAATCCATCAACTACTACCCTCTGTCTCCTTCCAGCCAGCCAATTCCTAATCCAAACCTCTAATGTATCCTCAATGCCATACCTCCGTAGTTTTAGCATTAGCCTACCATGGGGAACCTTATCGAACGCCTAACTAAAATCCATATACACAACATCTACTGCTTTACCCTCGTCCACTTCCTTAGTCACCTTCTCAAAGAACTCAATAAGGTTTGTGAGGCACGACCTGCCCTTCACAAAACCATGCTGGCTATCCCTGATCACGTTATTCCTACCCAGATGTTCATAAATCTTATCCCTTACCATTCCCTCTAAGACTTTGCCCACCACTGAAGTCAGACTCACTGGCCTATAGTTACTAGGGCTATCCCTACTCCCTTTCTTGAACAATAGGACCACATTCGCTATCCTCCAGTCCTCTGGTACTATTCCCGTTGACAATGACGACATAAAAATCCAGGCCAATGGCTCTGCTATCTCCTCCCTAGCTTCCCATAGGATCCTGGGGTAAATGCCATCAGGCCCTTCATAAATGATTTGGTGTAAATGTGGAGGGCTATGGGGTATCGGTGAGGGTGATAAGTGGGACAGTGTTTGACACATAGATTGGCTGTCTTATTGGCAGCGAGGAGGAAGGTCTTATGATACAGGACTAATTAACATGGAGTGGTCAGCTTGGCAGAGTAATGACAGTTGGAATTTACATCTGATAACTGGGAGGTGATGTACTTTCGAAGAAGGAGACAGACAAGGATTAATGAATGAATGTAATAATACTTGGAAGATCGGAAAGTGACTCTCTACAGTTCCCTGAATGTTACTAGATGGGTTAATACTTTATTTTCAAAATGCATCAAGGACCATATACACAGCTTTTATTTTCGAGGTATAAATCATAAAAGCTGTACCCAACATTCGTCGAGCTGTACATGCGGTTCTGGGCGCCACATTACAGGAAGAATGTTAGTGTACTGGAGGGCTGGAAGACGAGATTGACTATGAAGAGAGTTTGTTGCAGCTCAAGTTGTTTGCTTTGCAGCAGAGAAGGCTATGGGTGGGTTTAATTTTGAGTCATACAGTTACAAGGGGCATTGACAGTGAGGATAGACAAGAGCTGTCCCTTTTAGATACGGAGAAAGTGTGGACTGCAGATGCTGGAGATCAGAGCTGAAAAATGTGTTGCTGGAAAAGTGCAGCAGGTCAAGCAATATCCAAGGAGCAGGAGAATCGACGTTTTGGGCATAAGCTCTTCTTCAGGAATGAGGAAGGTGTGTCAAGCAGGCTGAGATAAATAGGTAGGGAGGAGGGATTTGGGGGAGTGGCGTTGGGAAGGTGATAGGTGGAAGGAGGTTAAGGTCAGGGTGATACCCGCTCTCCGGCCTATCACATCACCGGCCTGGCACATCTTCCTCCTTCCTGAAGAAGTGCTTATGCCCGAAACGTCGATCCTACTGCTTCTTGGATGCTGCCTGACCTGCTGCGCTGTTCCAGCAACACATCTTATAGCGTTTAGAAACTGGACAAGTGCAAGGGAACATAGTTTTAAAGTGAAGAGTTTCAGATGTAAAATGAATTTAACGAGATTTTTTTCATCCATTGTGCAGGGGGAGAAAGTATTTGCAGTAGGCAACCTTAGACCACTACAAAATGCTTTGACAAGAATTTAAATCTCATAAAATTCACAGCTACAGACCGCTTGTTAGAAACTGACTCTGCCATCGAATGTGCTGTACATCTGTCATTGGAGAGCCTGTGCTCCTGTGATTATAAGATTGCAGAATGTAGATCATTGAGCAGCTTAAGACAGGATTCCTTGTGTTCCTGAGGAGTATATTAACAATAACTTTAAAAGTGAAATGTAACAGGTTCTAAAAGTATTCCAGTGGGAAAGGAAACAAAAAGACACAAATGCAGCTTTCTTGCTATCTGAAACCAGGGAATGGAGAACAGGGTCATGGCAGAGTTATGAAGAACGAAGAACAACGAACGGAAAGATCTATTGAGTAACACCTCACCGTAAAATCTATGAAAGGAATGTGATAAGTGTTTTCGCTGTTTTTAAGCAACTTCCAGTGGTTAAATAAAATAAGTTCCTGGCACTCACCTTAAAACCAATAAGTAACAATTTATTTCTTTAATTTTAACAATGAACAAATTAAATAAACTATTACGAAATAATTTAAATGCCTTCTAACTGCTAACTGATGCCGAATAACATGCGATTCTAATGGCATGGCTCTAAATCCCACTCATGCACAAAGGAAAAGAATTTAGCCTTTGGAACTATGGCCAAGTTATGTGTGTTCCGGAATATTGTGTGCATCCTCCACTGACTCTTTTGCCAATAACTGCGTTTTTTTCCCCGTTGGTAACGTTATTACATAGTTGATGCTTTCTCTCATAAATAGATGACTATGATAGTCAAACACTCTTGAAAGAGCTGAGGGTTGTTTGAACTGGTGAATTGCAATTAGTTTTTCTTATGGTTGCCACGGGCCCCTCGTCTCTACTTGTGTGTTTCTCTCAATAATTTCAGCAGAGGATTGGTCTGTGTTGCCAAAAACTCAAATATGAATGTGAGAGACGAACGTTAATTGATTAAATTTAAAAGCCTACTGTCTTGGTGAAACTGCTGCTTGGCCGTATTACTGCACTGCCTTTCGAAAGAAATGATTCAATTCGGGCACTGTGGGTCGTGGCAAACACAATGCATTGTCAGACATCCATTTCACATCTCTCAGCACAGAAACAAATCATAACCTTTTCAAGCGAACGTGCAATGTTTTTCTCCCTAGCACATTACCAACATCAAGTTCCCAACACGTTTAGTTCAGTTTCGTCAACACAGAAGACAATGAAATTTGAAAAAAAAACTAGCATCTCTCAGAAACCTAAGCCTGGTGAGGAAAAGGGACTAAAATAAAATTGCTAATAAGCATGTTTTGGAGAAATTATTTGGAATGAAGGTAACTGATGTAGACAACGTCAACATAGATTAAGAAGTAGGAAACATATTTGAAATACCGACTGAGAGATAAGTTATGCAGAAGCAATGGATGCAATGAATTTGGACTTTCGGAAAGAATTTTGATAAAGTGCCAAGCCTAGTGTTAGAATCATATCTTATGGGATTGTGGCTAATATATGGACATGGTTTTTGCATGGGAGAATAGACATAAAAGAGTGAGTTGAATAATATAATATTTCTATTGGACTGGGAGGCACAACGGATGTTACGGGACTAGAGGCCTCGACCCCACCTATAAACAATGTATATCAAACATTTTGTTGAATAAATCAAATGCAATATTTCCAGTTCTGCTGATGGCACTAAACTATGTCGGATTGTGACTGGTAAGGAGGATGAAAAAAGGTTCAAGGCGATTGAGACAATGGAATGGATTGGAAAATGCGTTGCAGACGAAGAGCAATGTGGATACATGTAACTTTGCGCATTTTGTGGTAAAAATAGAATAACAACCTACCATTCGAAAAAGGTTGGTTGAAAAGCTTTGGTCCGTAAAGGGACTCGTATCTTTTTGTGTTTTCTTCTGTGCTGACCTCCGTGGTCCTTACAGAGCAGCGGGTTAAGAAACTAGAATTTAATACTGCAACTGGCGTTGGCAGGCTGAGCAGTCGATATATGCCCATAAAGTGGGTAGCTGTAACATGGAAAAAGGATCTGGATCTCCTTGTAAATCAGTCACTGAAATCAGTATTAAAGGAATCGAAAGCATTGAGGAAGGCAATGGTATGTTGATCCTCAGTTCAAGGGAATTTGAATTCAGTGGTAAGGATGTCTCACTGCAGCTGTCCAGAATCATGGTGGGCTTCATCTCGAACACAGTGCATGAGAGTGTGCTGTTTTGGTTGTCTTTAACAAAGAGAGGACAAACCTGTCATTGAAGGAGTGCAGTGTAGGATGACCAGATTGATCTCTGGGATGACAGGCTTGTTGTGTGAGCAATGTTTGGATCGAATTGGCCTGTATTCCATGAGGTTTAGAAAAACATGTGGAAATCTCAGTAAAATAAACAACGCTCTGAAAAGGTGAAACTGATTGAAATCAGGGACGATAATTCCCCTGGCTGGGACGTCTCAGACAAGGAGCCAGATTATCAGAGATAGGCAGGCACTCAGCATTGTTTGCCATCAGAGACTGTGTGAACCTGAGAGATTCTCAGCAACATAAAGCTGTGGAAGCCAAAGTACTGAATATAAACAAGGATTCCTGGGCATTAAAGGAATGGCAGTATGGTTCCCTCTAAAAGACTTACCTCAAGGGTCAGTGAACAGCATTTTCAACAGCAGCAGGAGCGGTGAGAGTGAAGAGCTGAGTTGGAGTGGCCGAGTTGAGCTCTGCAAAGATGAGTGAACGGATATATTTGGACAGTGATTGAACTCAAGACACTCTACGTGCAATGTCTCCCACCCGTCTGCCTCCTCCTGACAAAATAAACTGTGTGGTGTTGAGTAGGTAAGGTTTTTTTCTATTGTTTTTTATTCTCTGATCCAACTAGTCTGCTCATTCTGTGATGGGCCTGTGGAGATATTCTTGTTGATGAACAGTGAAGTCTCATACCCATAGTACTTTCTATGCAGTTGTCACCCTCAGTGCTTCCAGTGATCTGTTTTCAACATCGCGGGGACTGATGAATCTAGAGGGGTTGAGTGGAGGGCAGTATACATATATATACTCAGTCAATTTCCTTGACCATCTTCGATTTTTTTATCAGGAGATTTCCATGGTTCTGGAATCAGTGTTGGAGAATTCCATGGTAAATACTTTCCTGACTGAATACCAAGGTGCCACCAAAAGTGGTGGTTGTCTTGAGCCGGTGCATAAGGACATACTCAGGCATGGTGATGGAGCATCATGAAACATTTTCCATCTGGTCTTACTCTATGAGAATGACGATGCCAGAGTGTTTCCTGATCGGTCAAAATCAGTCATAAAAGCGACATTGGAGCAGGGAGTAAATGTAAAAAAAAAGCTGGCTGAAACGTAACTGTCGGAAATATGTTTTTCTCTCAAAAGACTTTGACAAATTCTTCGCATGTACTGAGGGAAATAGAAGCGAATTAATGGAATTAGAGAGTATGACTGCAGAAGGACTGATACTTGGAATTCAATATGCAGAATATTTTGCAGCTGCCAGTGTTATACAAAACTGAAAAGTAAGTGGGGCAGATCTCCAAATAAGGGGTGACATATATGATCAAAAAAGAGGATTTCACATCAAATTATCAAGGCATTGGCTTAATCTTATTGCTTTTGAATATAAGCTGCCAATTGAGGTGTGTTTGAGGAGCGATATTCACCATTAGGCCGAATAGATCTCAACAATCTTAATGGGCAGAACGGACTTTGTGATGTTGATCTTCGTCATGTCACAGTTTGCAGACACCATTCTGTCAATGTTATGTAACTAAAATTCTCCAGAATATTTTATAACCGGCTTTCGCCGTGGCATTCTACATTTGACATTCCATGGAATGTTCTTTGACAGGCGTTTTCTGGAACACCCCATAACCTACATTCTTGAGGATGTTCCATAACCGGCTTTCTGTGGAACATTCCATAACTAACGTTACCCAGGGTATTCTATAATTGACAATATTTATGAACAGCCGGGAAAATTCGAATTGAACTGAAAGAAAGAACACAAGGGAAGAGATACCATTCCTAGGATAAGGAGACATTGTTTCAAGTCACCTCAGACAATTAAAGGGGTGAACGAGTTTTTGCTGCGTTTAATTTCTTCATTACAGAGTGTCAAATATAACTTTCACTAATATTTCCAACCTTCGCTTGTCTTCAAAGACACAGAAGATAACTATTCAGGACGGCAACCTTTTTCCTGTTCGAATTAGGATCTGTAAAAAAAAGTGACCTGTGTCTGCTCTCGGCAGACCAAATGTGTGGGAATGTTTCAGAAACGATCTGCGCTTATTGATGTGTGTCTGTGATTGTGGTGGGAGGGATTATTGTGTTTGATTTCGCATTTTCCTCGCAATTTAGAACTTCTAATTAAGTCAATTCAGCTCCAATTATTTCAATATGACCTCTGAGTACAATGTCATCTCTGAAAATCTCACTTGGTCCCCAATAAAACTGGTAATATTGCTTCCAGGCTGATGTATAATTTATTTGTTTTCCTTCCTTTCAGGAAACTTAGTAACGATCTACGTCGTGATTTACAGAGATTGTGGATTGTCTCCATGTGTCAGTCGTTACCAGGAACCATGACAGTAGCGGATCTGATAGTCAATATCCGCAATCTGATATTGTGACCCATTCCCATTGTTTATTGGGAACATTTTTATTTCCTATTGTCAACCCCTGGCTGTAATAACCATGCCGTCTTGCTTTATGAAGCCACGGAGTGTTCTGTCTGTTTCACTGTCAGTTTCACCTTTGATCGAATTTTATCTATTTGTACCTGCAGATTAAAAGTAAGTATTGCAGTCAGAAAACTGCAGCTGTGGTTCTGGGAGCAGTGACTGTGTTGAGCTGCTTAAAGAACACTTTTTTGTTATTGTATGCTCACCACTTCTTATTTTCTTGTGAATGTATTTGCGAGGGTTTGCCTTTCAATTGGCTATGTTGGAACTCCTCGTTTCTGGATTATAATCGAGTTCATCTACTACATTCGAAATACCGCTCTCCCATTTCTCCTGATTCTGCTGCTCAATGTTTTCACCGTGAGATTCATTTTAGTGACGAGCAGAGCACGCAGGACACTTCGAGTTCAAACCAATGAGGATGATATGTAGAACACAGAAAGAAGAAATCGCAAAAGGTCCATCATTATACTGTTTGTAATCACGGCCAATTTCATCCTATTATGGCAAAGGCTAAATATGTATTTTATGTCGCACCATATGGGGGGCATTGGGTATACATCTGTGTCTCGCGACTGGTTTGTGCAGGATATGGAATTCATGCTGCAGTTCCTCAATTCCTGCACAAATTCTGTAATTTATGTCGTGACCCACACTAATTTCAGAATGTGCTGAATTATCCCATTTCCCAAACTCATCAATCAATTATATTTACTCATTAACCAATCCAGTCCGTAGAAGGAAGCTGTCGCTATGGTAACAGACTGATAGTCGTGCTTGTGTATCCAAACTTCATTCACAGGGATTACAGGGACAAATTTCAATGTTTCAATGCAGGGGCCAGTGAGAAAAGGCAACCACCCACTGATTGCATCTGACAATTCTATGTGTAAATCATAAAAATGACCATTATAAAGTGCCAAGCAGCAGAGGGAAATATGTTGCTGTTTGTCTTTATGTCGAAGAAGTTGGGTTGGTTAACGACAGAGTTGACCCCATGTCTTGCTTCTCAGGAAAGAGGAGGAAAGCAGGGGCGAGGTCAGGAGATGTGTTCAAGTCGCTCTGTCCTTGCTTTCGCCCCTGGGTAATCCTTTCCGACTTAGCTCGGGCATAAATCATTTCTCGGCCTTTGTCCGTCTCCCTCCACACCTGCTCCCAATCTCACAACGTCCATACGTCTCTTCCCCCTTCTCCCATTTCGACACTCTATTGCATGGCTCCTCTATTCCCTATTGTCCTTCACTCCGGCGCTTCCTCCCAATCTCCCTCTTTCTAAATGTCTTTTCTTTGAATCCTCTTTCACATTCCATTATTAGGCGGAACAGGGAAGAATATACCGGAAACGCATTTTGCTCGTATGGGACATTAGCAAAGCACAGTTGCTGGGCAACACAGTGAATGTGAGAATACTGATTAATACTGGTGGTAAATGTCGGGTTGGCCCGGGATACAGAGTGGAGTGGGGCAACAGGCCTGCCAGATGGAATAGATTGTTTTGGACCACGGTCTGTTGCTGGTGAACAGAGTGAGGAATTGGTACAAAGGCGTTTCTCGGGCATTAACTTGGGCTGGATTCGCAGGAGTGTGCTCATGGTAAAATGTGTGCGGGGGAATGAGTGCGAAGGTGGGAGAATTTACAAGGCAGTGAACGTATTGGTGGAAGAGTATGTGTAGGAGAGACCATGATGGTAGTGTGTGCAGAAGAGTGAGGGTAACGGTGGCAGAGTGTACGGGTGAGTCAGAATGACAGTGTGTGGAGCGTGCGGTCGATTGAATATGAGAGTGCGGGAGTGTGCAGGCGAGTGAACATCACACTGTGTCAGTGTGCAGAGATGAGAGCGTGATGGTGGGGGCATGTTCACGGGAGTGAGTATGAAAGTGACAGTGAAGGAGGGAGGCACACTGAGGGAGTAACTGTGAGGACGTTGGACTAACAGTGAAGGTGCGAATGAGATGAGTGGTGTTACTGAGACAGAGTTGGATCCAGTCTGAAGGAAGGACTGCGACTGAGGGAAGAAGCGTGACAGATTGGGAGGACGTGTGAAGGAGCGAATGCGAGGGGATTACTTTGTTAATCGCGATATGGCAACGATGGAATGATTTAAATTGAGAGAGAGCACCTGTGACAGTGTGGGACTGAGTAAAAGTGTGCGGTAAGAGGGATCAAGTGGGAGAGGGTGCGCTATATCGTCAGCGAGACAGAGATGGCGGGATTGAGCGTGATCAAGAGAGACAGAGAGAGCGAGACGAGAGTGCATAAGGAAGTAACTGATACTGAGGGGAAAAGGTGAGCAAACTTGACCGATAGGAGCAGAGACATCGCTTGAGGCTGAGGCGAGGTGTAATGAGAGAGCGAGACCAAGAGGGATGTAGGCAGCCAGCAAGACCTAGAGCGAGGGAGAGACAGAGCTAGAATCAGAGGAAGGGGATGAGCGATACTGAGAATGAGGAAGTGAGCGACAGGTAGAGGGTGACAAGGATTCGGTGAGACCCAGAAGGAGCGAAAGAATGAGCGAGACAGACAGGGTGGGGGTGAGCGAGATCCAGAGGAAGGAAAGGCATGAGCGGCACTGAGAGAATGTTCCTCAGGCCGGAAAGGAGGGAACGAATGAGCGATATCGACAAGAAAGAGAGGGAGTAAATAACAGCAAAACGTCCACATGGATTTATCAAGACTGAGAGGGAGGGTGTCAGCAAGACCAAGAGGGCACGAAAGAGTAGGCGACACAGGATGGAATGCGTGAGTGAGACCAAGACAGAGTGAGTAAGCCATACATAGTGGAAAGGAGCGACAATGAATGGGAGGGAGGGAGGGAACGAGCGAGACTGAATGGGAAGGAAACAATGAGTGATAATGAGATGGAGGGAATTAGTGAGACTAAGAGATCACAAGGGAGTCTACGAGACTGAGAGGGAGGTGGGGAATAATTGAGTGAGACTGAAAGGGAGGGAATGACTCATAGTGAGGGAGGTTAGGAGGGAGTGAAAAATAAGAGTGAGTGCGATGGAGTGAGTGAGTCTGAGAGGGAGCGAGTGAGCGAGATGGAGCGGAAGAGAGGGAATTAGTGAGATTGAAAATAGGGAAGGAGGAGGCAAGATGAACAGGAAGGGCGAAAGAGAGTGAAAGACTGAGAGGGAAGCAGTGATCAAGACCAGTTGGCAGGGGCAGTTAGTTGAGACGAAGAGGACCTGAACGAAGGTGACTGAGAGGAATGAGTGAGAACAAGAGGGGAACGAAAGAGCCTGAACAACAGTGAACAAGCAAGACGCGGCGGAATGGCTTGAAACCCAGGTGAAGGACAAGAAGCAGTCGGAATTGGCGGGAATGAAAGAAATGTAGGGGGATGAAAGGAGTGGAGAGATTGAGAGAGCGCATGAGGGAGTGAGTGAGACTGAGAGGGAGTGAGGGACCGAGTGGGAATAAGAGAGTGTTTGGGAATGAGCAAGAACGAGAGAGAGCGTGTGAAAAGAAAGGACTGTAAGAAAAGCAGTCATCTGCCATGAGTTGCCAGGGAAATAAGGGAGGCTATCAAATTGAAAGGGAGGGCATGCAAAGTGGCCAAGAACAACAGGAAACAAGGATATTGGGAAAATTTTAAAGTTCAAGAAAAAGCCACAATAAGAGCCGACAAATTAAAGTGTGATCGAGTCCGAGAGCAAAACTAGCACAGAACAGAAACACACTAATGTTTCTATCACGAAATAACGCAAAACTCAGTGGCGAACTTAAACGTTGGTTCCATAGAGGATAAGAGGAGGCATTATGAAATCGTGGTAGCATTGAGCAGGTACTTTGTATTGGTTTTCGCAGTGGTGGACAGTAACAACGATTAACTGACAAATAACTTATTGTACAGTGTGGACCTGGAAAAGTCATTCTTCGAAGAGGTGTTTGGAAAGCGAATGGAGTGAAGGATACCCTGATCTCCTGGCCCTGATGGAATGCATCACAGTGTATTAATGGAGAATGCGGGCGAAATAGCATGTGCATTGGTGGTAATTTTATAAAATTCACTGAACTCACAGGCTGTCGCAACAGATTACAAAACAACAAATGTAACACCGTTGTTTTAAAAGGCAGGTAGTCAATAGATGTATAATTATAAACCAGTTAACTTAACTTGGTGACGATGCATGCGTCTATTATTAAGGAATCTCAATAGAAATTGTACCTTTGGGCAGACGCAGCATTGGTTCATGGAGGTAATTTTCACAGGTATTTTGGAATTGCACGAAGAAATTCCCAGCAAGATAAACAACGAGAACGCAGTGGACGTGGTGCACCAAGATTTCCAAAAGGCCTTCAACACCTTGCCACAAAAATAAACAGCTGCATAAAATAAAAATGTATCGCATTATGGGTAATATATTAGCATTGATAGAGGATTGGTTGACTAACAAAGAGTCAAATTCGGGGATAGATGTTTGCTATTCTGGCTGGCAATCATTGACGAGTAGTTTGTTTCAGAGATCAGTGTTGGGACTGCAATTAATCGCAACTTATGCAGATCATTTGGAGTTGGGGGTCCATGTGTTGTGTGTGAATGTTTGCAGAAGTCAATGAGATGAGTGGCACAGTAAATTGTTTAGAGGACAGTGATACTTTTCTGAGGAACATAGATATTTCAGTGAGTGGAATACAAGGTTAGTAATAGTAAATGCACAGAAAAAGGACGATTACTGGAATGATTAAAACAAAATTCAGAATGCTGATCCGCAGAGGGAACTGTGTGTCCTCATGCATAACTCACAGACGGTTGGTCCACAGCTATAACAAGTATTCAGGAAGGCTAATGGAATTTCGTCCTTCATTGTTGAAGGGATTGGGTGCTCATAAGGTCGCACCTGGATTACAGCGTGCAGTTTTGGTCTCTTTATTTTGGAAAAGATGGACTGGCTCTGGTGGGGGTCCAGAGGAGGGACAAAGGGTTGATTCCGGGATTGAGGTGATTGGCTCATGTGGAGAGACTGAGTAGACTGGATAGACTGGATTCCCGAAGAACGGCTTATGCTCGAAACATCGAATCTCCTGTTCCTTGGATGTTGCCTGACCTGCTGCGCTTTTCCAGCAACACATTTGTAGCTCTAGACTGGATATAATTTCATTGCAATTTAGAAGAATGAGGGGGTTCCCATAGAGACAAATAAAACAAGGAAAGGAATAGATAAGGTAAAAGTAGGGAGGATGTTGTAGGGAGTGAATGAGTGAGAACGAGAAGGAGGAATTGAGCGAATGAGACTTAGGAAAGCAAGAAGTGAGCGAGAATGATGTGATGCATTGTTCAGAGTGAGATCGAGTGATAAGGCAGGGATTGCCTTTCATATTACGAACAGGTGAATGGCCTCTCCCTTGTGTGACAACGTCGCTGAAATTCCAATCCTGAAAAGGAATGAAATCTCTTCCAACAGTCCTCAATTTTCCTGGTTCTCCATCTGATGGGTGTCCTTTGTATTTGGAAGGTCAACAGGCAGATAAAGCCTCATCCAGCCAGAAACAAGTGTAGTCTGTGTGGAACAGAAGCAGTCAGTCCTGACGATGGGAGTGAATCAGGGTTTTAAGAACTTCTCCTTTGCTTTCAGATTGTTTTTCAGTGCGGAGCTGATTTGGATGATTTTTTTGCAGCTGTATATACTGTTTATAAGCTTTTATTTTGTTTGCTGAGTCTCGAATGAATACATCAAAAAACAACGGTTCTTTAAACAGAAGAAAGAGGGAGCATAAGAGATCAGGTGGGAGGTCTGTCGGAGAATAATTCTGTGTTTAAATATTTCCATTGTGCACCCTGCAAGATAAATTATAAAAATAATAAGTGCAGGTTTGACATTTAAAACAGGCACTTCCAGTTTCTTTATAATAACTTTCTCTCACATCTTCCCTCAAATCTGTAATCCCCCGTGCCACACACACCCACAATATTCACTCTGCTGGACCGAACGTATACCTAGGCAAACACAATGATTGCAGATTTTGGAAATCAGACTGTGGATTAGTGGTGGTTCAAAAGCCCAGCAGTTCAAGCAGCATCCGAGGAGCAGTAAAATCACCTAACGTATATCTCCCCATTCTCCTGAATTTGGTGATTAACAGATCCCGCTCACCAACTGTTGTCCTTGACAGTCACCTGCTTCTTTCCTGAACTTAAGTCCTTTCCCTTCAGTTTCTACAATTTCATGATGTAAGTCCAGAATGCAAAAAAAAACAAGGAAAAGGACATGAAATATAAAAGCTAGTGTTGTGCTGCCAGAAGATGGACAGAGGGGGAGGTTTCGGATTGGGTAAAGTTCCACCTTCATTCAGAGAGAGTAGTAGCAGCAGTACATTCACTGAAGAGGAAACTACCGCTACGAAAGCTCATTATTCAATGGTAACGCTCAGAAAATCAAGGAACTCTGAATGGCTGGTGGACCAGAGTGCATCCGTTCCTTCAGCAGTTTTCATTGGTCCATTGCTGAATTGTGACGACAGTGGAACGAGCTTCGGTTTCACACACTTTATTCAAGTGTATAAAATTAAGAGGAGCATGAGGATGAGGTAGTCTTTTATTCAGGAAAGTTGAAATTAGAAATAAAGTACAAAAGTACATAAGGAATAAACCGTGACCATACAACAACAGTGCTGCCTTCCTCCAGCCAATTACGTAGGGAAATGCGTTCTGAAACAAATCCTCCTCGTCAATGCGCAAATCCCCTTCCAGACTTCGCACGTGTGTTGTTCCCCGTTTCCTTGCCTCAGGAATTGCAGTCTGCTGGAAGTAGATGAAAAGTATGTGGTGGAGAAAGTCAGGAAATGTCGGACTTTATTGAAGTTTACTGTGACAGTCCCACAGCGAAACAGTCTTGTAATAAATGAAATAAATACCCAACCATATGTGAGAGGAAGAGGAATAAATGGGAAACTATTAAGCCAGCGCTGGGTTTGGCAATATACATGTTTCAACTCTTAGGAATCTGGGGGATTCACTTACAGGGATGTTTCCTTCACCATGAGACACTGGTTAAGTTATGGAAGAAAGGAGGGTAGCTAAGGTTGTTCTATTTTATAAGAAAGTTAGCAAAAACAAGCCAGGGAATGACAACACAGTTAGCCTTACATCAGTGTTAGGTAACTTATTGGAGAGGATATAGAGCGACAGGATCAAACAATTTTTCGAGAGTCAAACTCTGATTCGGTATAATAAGCATTAATTTGTACACAGGAAGTCATACCTGACAATCCTTTCAAAGATTTTCAAAGGTAACCAAGAGGATAGATAAATGTAGGTCAGTGGATGTTGTCAACTTGGACTTTCATAAGACCATTGACAAGATCCTGTAAGAAAGGCTAGTAATGAAGGTTAGGTCACATGGAATCCAGTGAGGTTTAGGTAATTGGATTACATTGACTCCAAGGCAGGAAGTAAAGGGTGATAGTTGAGGGTTGTTTCTCAGATTCGATGCATGTGACCAGTAGGTGTAACACAAGAGTCGATGCTGTGATCTCTGTTATTGTTATTTACTTTAACGATGTGGATGTGAATGCATAACGCAAGATTAGTAAGATTGCGGATGATACAAAATTAGGAGATATCATTCATAACGAGGAAAGTTATCAAAAATTGCAGAGTGAACTTTGTCAGATGGGGAAGTGAGCAAAGGATTGCCAAATGCAATTTAGTACATAGAAATGTGGGATGTTGCATTTTGGAATGTCAAACCAATGAATGATGTATACAATAAATGGTAACGTCCTGAGGAGTGTTGTGGAAAAGAGGGACCGAGGAATACAAGTACATAGTTCATTGTAAGCGGCGTACACATAGACTGGTTGTGAAGAAGGCATTCAGCACGCTGGCCTTTATGGTTGAAGCCACTGAGTATATGATTTGGGACGTTATTTTACAGTTGTACAGGGCATTGATGAGGCCTCACTTGGGGTTTGTGCAAAATGTTCGTTACGCTCTTAAACGAAAGGCACAATTAAAATGTGAAGTGTGCAAAGAAGATTTATGAGGATATTTCCAGGATTGATGGGCCTGAGGTATGTCCAAGATAGGACACATTCTTGAGAAAGTAGGAGAATGAGGGGTGACACTATTCAAGTGTATAAAATTAAGAGGAGCATGAGGATGAGGTAGTCTTTTATTCAGGAAAGTTGAATTTAGAAATGAAGTCCAAAAGTTTGAGTTGAGAGGAGCAATATTTAGGAATGGACCTGAGGGGTAACTTCTTCTGGATTGGGCTGCCATCAAAGTGGTTGAGGCAGTACAATAGTATCATTATTAAAATAGAGATGTACATGGATGGGAATGGTTTCGGGGGATATAGATTCAATGCAGGCAATAGGAAATGGCTGCCTGCGCACCGTGGTCAGCATGAACCACTTTGGGCCAAAGGGCTTGTTTCCACGCAGCAATGTTCTATAACTATGTGAGTCTACATGTGCGAAATGCCAGGATTCTGGGAAAATGTAATGAAGCCATCCAGAATTTTAATTGATAATATTGTAAGGTGAAACAGAGTTGAGATCAGCCATCACTATATTCAATGGAGGAGTAGGCTGGAATGCCTGAATTTCCTCCTGGTATTTGGACTTTTTCTATTCTTGTGTGAAATATCTGTGAAGCTGAAGCCGAAAGTCTGCATTTTCACCGAAGGAGATTTGGGAGGAAAGCAGGATGAATTACAAACCGATATATACGCGTGAAACTTAGATAATGAGGAAGTATTGTGATTTAGTGATTGAAACTTTTAGACTGAGCGATATATTCATAGCGTCCAGAATAATCAATGCTGCATACCTATCCTGTACTTATAAAGCTGCCCTTTCCAAAAGTCGAAAATTGTGACACTGCAAAAGCACAGCAGGTCAGGAAACATCTGAGAAGCAGGAGAGCCAACGTTTCAGCCTTAAACCCTGCTTTTGCAAAGTCGGTTGGGGAAAGGATTGAGAAATAAATAAAGGTGTGGTTGCGCGGAAGTTGGTTGGGGCGGTGATCGTTGGATGAAGGTTGGGTGAGATTGTGATACGTTGATGGTGAGGATGGAACGTATAGGGTAGAAGGAAGTTGGACAAGCGGGACAAGACAAGAGGCGGTGCCGAGTTGGAGTGTTGGAACTGGGATGATGTTGCCAGATGTGTCATTTGTAAACTAGTGAATCCGACGTTGATGCTGTGTGGTTGAGGGGTCTCGAAGCAGAAAATGTGGCGTTCTTCCTCGAGTCGACAGGATTTTGGATTTGGCGGTGGAAGAAACGCTATACATGTACTTTCTTCGTGAAGCGGGAAGAGAAGTTGAAGTAGTCGGCCACAGAGTGTCTTTTGGAAAGCGCACACCTTCTCAAGACATGAGGGTGAAGGATGACCTGCGTCCACATCAGTCTTGTGTGTCCTGAAGAGATTGAATAGTCCAATGTTGTGCACACCATCTCTAACATTGATGGAAAACGTATGGAGATGAAAGGGTGCTTTGCTCGAATTTTCACATGCTCCTAACTATGACCGGGGAGTTGACTAAAGTAACTGGAAGAAATGATGTCATGGTGGTACAGCTGACGAACAGTGGAAGACTTCCAAAGCATTTTTTTTTTCAAAGTATGAGCCCTGTTCAGCAAAGTATATGCCAGTGAAAATATCAGTGTTAGACTAAGGGTAATCTGCAGGCTTGTCGAAGGAAATAGGAGCTTATCAGTTCGGAAGGTAAGGCATCAAAAATGATTAATATCAGAGGGAAGCTAGCAGATTTGAAAAGCTTAATTGGTCATCAGAAAGCCTGAAAAAGACGTCTCAAGAAAGGTAGATAGATTATGAGAAAATACTAGGTTAAAGGAGAGACAAATAACAGAGGTTACTGGAAATATAATAAACGAAAGGTTGGGTAAAGTAAACATTGGGACCTTGGAGGGTGAGAAGGGGAATTTAATGCTGTGATATGAGGAACAGGTATTTCGTTTCGGTCTTCATATTGAAAGACACGAATTAAAACTCTAGTAATAGACAAAAGGTGAAGGTAGATGAGGACCTGGAAAGATCATTATCATAGAAGCGATCATGTTAGGCGATCTAATAGAGCTAAGGGTAGACAAGTCTCCTGGCCTGGACTGCATGCAGCTCAGGTGAATAAAAAAGATGGCGGGAGATATACCAAATGCACTTGCGGTAAATTTCCAAAATTCACTGGACTCTGGGGCGGTTCCAGCAGATTGGAAAGCAGCAAACGTGGTGACACCGTTTAAAAAGGGAGACTGGGGGAAGGTGCGAAAACGACAGAACAACTAGTTTAAATTCAGTAGTGGGAAAAATGTTTGAGACTTTTATCAAGGAAGAAATACCAAGGCATCTATATAGAAGCTGTTCCATTTCATAGCATGTCTTTGTGAAGCCCAGTTCATGCTTAACTGATCTACTTCAATTCTTCAATACATTACGAACACTGTGAACAATGGCAACCAAGTAGATGTACGTTGCATCTAAATTTCCAAACCGCATTCGACAAGATACTGGACAAAAGGCTGCTGCGTCAGATAAAGATTCAAGGCGGTACAGGCATTGACTTAGCAAGAGATAGAGTATTAGTTAATTAACAGGAAGGAAAATGCGGTTAAAATAAATGGTTTTCCAGTCAGCACTCAGGGATCAGTGTTCGGACGGCAATTTGTCACAAGATATATGATTGATTTGGAGTTGGTGAGCACACGCATTGAGTCAAAGATTTTGGATGACAGTGCAATGAGTGCTGGAGTTTGCAACCTAGGAGGTCGATTGCAGAGTGTTCCAATTGCAATACTAAGTCAGTGATCGTTAATCCAGTGGCCAAGCAGAGAACAAATAATCTGGGAATAATGACAAATCAAAAGTGACAATAAATGGAAAGTAATCGAATGAGAACAGACCTTGTCAAAATAAAGAAATAACAATACAACTTTGGTGTTGCAACAATTCAGCAATAAAGCTCTGCAGAAAAGCTTGCAAATACATTTAAGAGTCGTTATCATCGATAGGCATCGACTTGATGGACATCAGTCAATTCAGCTTTGGTCAGAAACTGACGTACTGATAAGAACGAAAGAAAGAGAGAAAGAAAGTGACAAAGAAAGACAGAACAAAAGAGAGAATGAAAGAAAGTGAACGAAGAAGACAGCGATAACAAAAAAAAGACAAACAAAGAAAGTGAATTTGTATTCACAAAGACATTTTCAAAATCCCAAATCAATTTGAATGCTCTTAAATGCTGGCCAAATATTGGCAAAATCTCCTGCAAGCAAGTTTAATGTTCGTGAAATGGCGATGTGGGATATTTTGCACTTCATCTGAGGAAGCAGACAGAAACATGTTTCAGCATATTTTCTCGGATGACAGCGCATCCGATATTTCAATATTATTGGGAAAAGGGAACGATCAGTTTTGCAGTATGAATTGTGCATTAATCAAGCACTGGTCATGAACTGACAAATTTGTATTATGTGAGGGAGAGTACTGCATGTTGTGCCACACTGAGGGACAAATAAGAAGGCACAAATAGAAGCAATGTTGTTTTACTGTTGGTACATTTTAACGAAAAAAACAAACATTTTTATGGGACTCAACAGCACCTTCTTCATCTCCTCTTGAAATTTATTCTGGGAAATCACATAAATGAAAACGTTGTTGCAGGAACTGAGTAGCTGTAACAAGTTGGTCATCTCTTGAAAGATGTATTCTGGGTCATTGAAATCCATGCTTGTGATGTAGCGCTCTCCTGTGACCCGCACATAGAGGAAATGTCCAACATAGGTGGCCCATAGGAGGAGGAAGCTGAGCGAAATGGCGAGGAGGAGGACAATGGAACGCTTGCGACTGGCTAACTCAGTATCTTTACCACGTCGAGCACTGCAGAGCCTCTTGCGGGCTCTGCTGCCCACCGTGATGTGTCTTATAGTCAGGATGTTGAACAAAAGAATGAGAAAAAATGGAAGAAATGGCGTTAGGATCTGATCCAGCCAGTGGTATGCTTTCCAAATTGACGATGTGTAGAAGGTCTCCTGAACAGCACAGAACCAGGGAACACTGTCTATGATATACAGGGGTTTGTATACGAAGTATAAAGGCACGTTCGTGATACAACTCAGGGCACAGACTATTCCGACGACCATTGTGGCAGTTTTCTCTGTGCAGTACCTGTTCTTCATTCTCTGTGAGCATATGGCCACAAAGCGGTCGAAAGTGAAGGCCACAGTCAACCAGACCGAGCTATCTTGAGTGGCATAGACCAGCACGGTGCTGAGGCTGCAGCCAGGGGTGGTCGACAGGACGTTGTTTATAAAGTATTTTCGGACAATCCGGTTGAGAACGCATCCTGTGATAATGAAAAGAAAATCGGCCACCGCAATCGCCACCAGGTAGTAGGTGATGCATTGTGACAGTCCACACTGTCCTCTGGACAGGATTATAATGACCAACAAGTTGGCTATTGAAGGCACAAACAGAAATAGATTTTTTTGAGATATTAACAAATGCTAGATAGTGTGGCATCCAAGTTTTTAATACACTCTTTCTGTTCTGCGCTGTGCCACCAATAAGCAGATGTAATTCCAGTTACTTATACAAATCAACATCCAAAACAGATTGCATTATACAGGAATTATTGCAATCTATACAAGTAACTAACCTCACTTACGACTATTAAATCAATCCCTAATGTTGACTATGCAACGTGTGCTCATCCAAACTTGTTGTTTGCCATGCTCTTGTTCATACCAATGGCCTTACATCCCCTAATTGTCTATTGCCTATTCTAACATGACCTCTTTATGGTAATGTCCACATTTCGATAACCCCATTCGTCCAATTGTAATTAATTTCAGGAAATATCATGGAGGCACGTGTGTTCTCAACCGCCATTGCTGCTCTCCCGCCTACGCCTGATGTTCGTCACTACTTCCTTTAAGGATGCACCTTTAGCTGCTTTCACCAAATTTCTGAAATTCATTCCAAAGCAGCTCCATAGTTCCTTCCTTTCATTGCACAATCTTACAACTTTACTCTTTCATCATCTTGCCTGATCTCTCTCATTTGATTAGTTTCATTGACTTTAGTTAAATCAACAACAAAAGTCCTGCATTCTTGTGTGGCTGGAGTGCCTATTTCCCCCTTAAGACTCTTCATGGTCATTCATATGCCAAACATCCTTGGGTCGTCTACCATAATATCTTCTTGGATGTTTGGATTACACATCCGCTAAAGCTGCTGTGAAGCAGCACTTCCACTTCCATACCAACTGCAATAAGGAACAATCGAACTCCATCAACATGACTTGCAATCAATAATGAGCATTAGCTGTTGATCTTTGGGAAAAGATACTCAAAACTTCTAAATGTTTTAGAAAGTGTTTGCATATATTCAACGCAACGTCCCTAATTAAACAGCATTTCAAAGGAAGAAAACAAATGCATAACAAGCCAAAACAATCTGTCGTTTTCCCTCAAATCGTTGAAGTGATTTTAGATTTAAGTCACAATTCCAAATTGCCATTAGGAGGTGCGCAGTGTGAATCCACTATACTTAAATGTACATTTCTCAATGTGCTGTATATAAAGTCATATAAAAATAGGCTGCATTCATTTTGAAATGCATTAGTATAATTATTGCCCTGTTATTCTCAATTATCCTGTACTGTCATATAACTGATGCAGAGATTGGTTAAAATTACTGTCTCCTGTGATATTATTCCACAAACTCAAATCAGAAATTTACATTTTAGTGTATGATATTGAAACATTATTCTCAATTCTCGAATACATTTCTTCCAATAATATCACAGATAAACTTTATATTTCAGCAAGGCAGTCGAATATATTTTTTAGGAATGTGTAACATAGTAAATAGGATAATAGTTTGCAATGCTCCACGATAAAATTGCAAAAAAACACACAATTATTCACTATAACATTAATTGCACTGATTTCCCCTGGAACACGTTACAGCTTTGTTACAGCCGTTGACTGGGAAAACAATTCAGTTAAAACCTGAAAAACAGACATAATTTCTGAGAACTCACTATAAAGAAAAGCAATGAAGTATTTATCATCTGGTACTCACCAGGGGCACCAACAATTGCAAGAATTGGATACAAAATCGCAAAGACTGGAGCAATGGTCGGCTCATGCATTATTCTTTGAGAAACTAAGAAAATCACGGAAACTGAGCTCCAACTCGTTTTGCTGAGTTCTGTAACAGGTTTTAATAGTTCTGCTTAGCTCTGTGACACTGTCAAGTCGTTCTCAATTTATTCCAACTGTGAATCCCAAGACAACGTCGTTTCAACACGCAAATCAGTTGCAGTTCAGTGAACAAACAGATTATCTCACACCTTCATGCCACTCTTTAATAACATTATCGAAGTGGATGATTCTATGAAACACATGGGCGAAAGTCGGACTCCAAAATCTGCGGTACTTCTCACATCCTCCAACTGTGGCTTAGTGTTTGCTGCAAGTGGAGCCAATGACAATAAATAACATGCGCTGCTCTTGTCTGTAATCTAAAAATCGTGACTTCCAATCCGTTCACATTCACAATTAATTCGTATTTTCCATTCAGATTAATTCATAAATTTCTTAGAAATGTCTTGCTGTTTAATGATTTCAAGATACCAACTAGTTTATGCTGATTTCCATTTGAAAGATTTACAATGGATTGGAGCTGCCTTTGTCGGATATCTGAAAAGAAGGGAACGAGAGGGCGGTTGGTGTGCTGCTACTGGGCACATTATTATGAAATTCAGATATTCAGATAAAAAAAACACCAGAAGATACGTTGCAGTCAGCAAGGCAGATTTTGAATATTGAAATCTGTTAGGTATCTGGTGCAGCAGTATAGAACAATCGTTTCAAAATAATATACTGGAGAAATAAACTGAATTACATTCTCAGCACAGATTCTATTATCACATCATATACGCAGAGACAGTAAATAATATTCGAACCATCACCAAAGCTGACAATGAAGACAAGACTCGGATAAAGCACTGTGAAGAAAAAAAACTCAAATAAAGGGGGATAAGAATGAGACTGAGCAACGAATGCCATACACAGAGAAGTAATAGGAGCAGGCAAATATGAGTGAGACTGTAGCCATGATATTGAGTATTATGAGGTGAAGAAGAAACAAATCAATTCCAGAAATATAACAATTTTGATTTCTCCACCATGGAATTGCATCTCCAGAGACAGACACACAAATGGGCCATGTTCTAAACGGGATAAACAATTTATGTACATTAGGACAAGGATGATAGGTTGAGCATATTGTAATTACAATCAGAATCGATAGTGTGAATGTGTACGTCGGTTTGTGCGTGTGTGTCAGTGTTTGGGTCTGTGCCTGTGCTTATATGTGGCTGTGTGCTTCTGTATTTTTTGTATTTACTATTACGCTATGTTTCCGAGTGGTAACATTGTCTAGACAAATGATTGCTGATCAGGTCATTGTTTCAAATATCTGAAGTCATTAAAGAAACAACTGAGAGCTGCAAGAGATGATTCCTCTTGGTATCGAATGAAATATTGATCATCAATGAATTTTCATTGGCCACCCTCTGCCAACGGCCCGACTCGACTACAGAAGTGCTGGCGACACATCAACAGTCGTTTAAGCAAACTGCGGACAGAAGCATCGAGTACCATCGAAACTAAATGCTGCATCAATACACACAGGAGGTGGTGGAGAAACGAGACATGAACATTGTTTATCACATCTCTTTGAAAGTATTAGATAAAGTTAGTAGAAGACAGAAGTAATTGGCGAAGTAAAGATCAGACAGACGTAACAAAGATTATGAGTGCTCTGAATAGGGTACATCGAGAGAAACGATGCCTGCTTGTCAAACGAGAACAAACAAAACGAGAAAAAATGAAAAATGATTTTCAAAAATACGACACCTGACATGAGAAAAACAACTTTGTAAAGAACATTGAAATCATGTCAAGTCAAATTATGTTGCCACAGTCTGTATTGAGAACTGTTGAATAATCTTGTATTTCCTGCACTGTTCAAATAAAAATTGGTTTATAAGGGCGGACGCCGAGCTGTGCCACTTTGGGTATCGGAACGCAGCAATACGTAGCGGCACCTGTCGATTCGACCTGAGGAACTCTCAACCAAAAAGTGCTGTCGTGAGTGCTCAGTTAGGTGAACATAGTTCATTCATAAACTCAGCTTGGAAGTTGCCATTTCTTACTCTACAGATCGCATTCAATGTTGGATGCCCAGGAAACGAATGTCTCAAATAACGATAAAGCTCAGCATCTGTATTTCAGAATCTGCAATTCACTGTTAGGGATTTATCTACTCTCACTCTCCTGATGAAGATACCTTGAAATACATATTCGCCATCAATGCTATGGGCAGCGAGATAAAGTATAATTTTACAAATGAAACTTTCTGAACGATTTACTTCTATTCGTGTTTTATTCTTACTACCGGATTTTGCATAGATTTACTTAGCAGGCAGGGAATCAATAACAGAATGACATAAATAAAAGAGACACATGAGTGTCGTCGGAGCACAGTATGTATCATACCAGCATTGCAATAGGCTGAGCTATGAAATACTGTGTTAATGAGAAAAGGTGAATGACTCAGCACCATGTCCTAAATCTTCGTGACGATGTTCAATTATGTGTAAACGAAAGAACAGCTATGTTCGCTGCCAACCAATGATTGGAATGTTGAAGTTAAGATTTCTTGGAGAATAGAATAATTCATTACCGGCCCTTATTTATTCACTTGGACACATTTGGAAATGTCTCTTGTGTAGAGAGTTTTGATTTGGAATGAACGTTTTCTTGAATCATTACAATTAAATAAAGTAATTAGACTTACACGATTCAACATCAATACTGAACAGAACCTGAATTATCTCCTTAATCCTACTTTTAAATCTTGCTACTCTCTATTTGGTTTCTTCCAGACTTCATCTCACAGCAGCCCTAAGCCATGGAATACACTCCATACATTTCATGATATTTTGACTGAGTTATCTTCATGCTCACCTTGTGAAAGTTTTGGTAATGCCTTAGTAGCGATAAAGGACCTGAATCTGAAACCTCAATTTCGCCTATGAAACTAATATCTGAAAATCAAATTGGCCCGTCACTCACTATGGAGACAGTAATTGCAGGCGAAGAAAATAGCCTTCAATCACACAACAGAAACTCCTCACTTGATTGTCAATATTATTATGACCACGCTGGCCTTTAAAGATTTTCTTGTACTCTATATTTCTGTTTCAATGAATAAATTTTGAGGAAAGCAACGTCCTCATGAATTATGTCCAGGTAAGCATTGCGAAGAATTACAACCATGGCGTTCTCTGCTGAACACGATGAAAACATTTCCTATTCTCATCATAGACTAAATAGAAAATCAGGTTAACTGAGGGATCATCTGCAATGTACATTTAAGAGGAAATTGTTTGTTGCGATATTGATGGTGAATTTCGAGGCTGTAAAATTATTCACACGACGCAAGTCAGAGACAAATGAATTGAATCTTGACAATACACAGATTCTGCTTTCAGGTATTCCCCCTTTTCACATGCAGGATCAACAAGAAAAACCAATAACGTTACCGACGATACAGATATTATACGTTCAGTTCTGACCATACAGATGAATTCTCGTACAAGGTGCAGGCTATCCCCGCTTGCCTATCCCATGCATACAAAACTGCTCATAACTAACACTGCTACTTCTTTCTATCGTAAAGCTATTGAGCTTTGCCACCTGCATTCATATATTTCTTAGTTATTAAGAAATAGTCTGCTTAAATTAGTAAAACGACATTACATTTAGAATCCAGAAAAAAATATGCAAGATTTATTTCAAAAGAGGGAACCAACTGATACATGATTTGATCAACATCCCGTGAATGGAGTCAAAGGGGGCTCAGTACAGGTTTTGTTCAGAATCAGTCTATTTCTATGTCTTTGTATGTCTCAGAAAACAGGGATACTCGCTGGAATCCGAGAGTTGTCCTTTGGCTAAGATTAGCAGAAAGGTTCAATGTTTATCGAACTTTGCTGAAAAATTACTTTCCTTGGAAATTCCTGTGTGTCTGCTGCATTTATTTCACAGCAACGAAAACGATACCAATCAGGAAAAAAACGCAAAGAACAGTGGATGTGAAGACATGAAATAAAGCAGAAATTCCTGGAGGGACTCCGCAGATTTGACAACATCTGTGGAGTGAAAGCAAAATGAACATTTCAAGTCCAGTAGTTCTTCTCTGGAAAATTGAGGTGACTGCCACTGGTAAAAGATGATGTCAGGAACATCATTGGCTTTAATCAAGTATTTCATGCCCTGAAAATCATATAGTTCGTTACCTAAAGTTTGTTTCAACAGTACATTTGGAAAACAGCCATATCCCATGGGAGCCAAGCGAAATTGAGAAGATTAACTTCACAGCGTCTTTCTCTCTCAGAACTCACATCTTACCCCAAGCACATCAATTCAATGTACAAACTGGAAAGTATGACGCACAGCATGGACTGAAGAAGAAGTTTCCTTGATGGACGTATTAAAAACCTTCAGCAAATATTGGACAGGTTTTAACTTCCAAAGATCTTTGCCTATATGTACTCCGACAGAATGGAAATTCTTCAGAAATTGTGTTGATAACTATCACATACTTACCTAAAAAACTAGACCGCAACCAGTAAAATGAGGTTTGTCTACCTGCCTTTCATCAAATATCACGCAATATGTCTTTTAATTGATGTCTCTCACAGCTTTATTTTGCAAATATGTTGGGAGTCATTGGAAAGCATTTACCACTGGGTTATTGCACTGGTTCTGAGCCCTGGAAGAGTTTAAAATAATTATTATAATCAAAATTTTAGGCTGATTTACGAAATAGTGGGAAGACCATTCTGCCAATTGAAATCGTGGTATATCTATAAATAAACATTTTATTTTCTGTATGCCCTGTTCTTCCCAAATTGATAAGAAAGCACAGTGACATTTGGAATTATTACCGAATTATTTCATTTAAAGCATGAATTAAAGAATCATGTTTGAAAATAAAGTGATACTTTGAATTGCGCTTTGCAGAGCACATTAACATCCTTCATGAAATCGAGTATTTTTGCCTTGGCAACACGATAGATAAATCATTTCTGCCGAAATTGTTGAATTTATTGTGACGGTGACAAGCAGGACAAAAAGTAAAATTGTAGATGTGACATAATTGAATTCCAAAGAAGTTTGTTAATGTTCTGCAGATAAAGCTGACAATAAAACAAGGACTCAAGGAGAAGAGCGTGGATTGAGAAAAAGGTGAGTAAAAGAATGCAGTCGACTGGAATGAAGGTTTTTTTTTCATGATATGAATCATTATGACAGTATGAAATTTTGGTTTGCAATTAATCACAAGATATATGAAGTGTGAAAATGGCACCTGAATTGTATCAACATAAATGGTGAGGATAAGATAAAACACATCCAGAGAGATATGCAGCAGGTACATTCTTCAGCAAGGCGAATATTTGGACTTCTGTGTTACAAATATTAAGCAAGGTTTTCTTGGTTAACCCTGCTTTATTAATCAGAATTTCAAACGGCATAAAGATGGTGATTGCAACATAATCCAAATATTTCTACGTAGTTTGCGTTCAACATAAAACTTAAAACATAAATCTGTGTCATACATTAAAGGGAAAACACAAATATTTTGATGATTTTCTCGAGTGAAGTAAATTGCTTTCAACGATTCTTCCACATTATACATCAATTAAAAGATATATTGTGATTTAGAGAGAGAAATCAACATCAGAAAATGGATAGATACAGTTGGATACGCTAAGACACAAAGAGGAGGAAAGAAGACATGCAGAAATAGGTGAATACAGGGCGATGTAACATAGTGACTTCGAAGAACAGGAATAGACATTCAATGAGAAAAATACATGCAGCAATATGGAAGCAGAGAGACTGAGACAGAGGGAGAAACAAATACAAAGACACCGAGTGCATGTGAGGGGGAGATAGAAACATATACCGTCAAGCATGACATCAAATTATGCAAGTCTGTTTGGAAAGAAAGCAAAGTGATGACATACATTGATTTGCATGTGATGTAAACTGTGAATATGCGTACTAAGTTTAAATAAAACGCTGGCCAAAGTGTGATTGACCATAGGTTCACACGAATAACAGTTTAGTCCCATGTAGTCCAGATTATATAACTTGCCAGATTACTTTCATTGATGACATGAGTGACCAAAAGAATTTTGATGACAATTAACAACTGTCACATGGCCACCGTGGGAACATATTTTGCTTTCATCCCAAATCTATACGAAATTCCAACTTTGCAATCCAAACCCAACTCCAACAACGCGAGCCAGTAAATCTGGGTTAGCAGTCAAGTGACATTATGACTACATTAATTATTCAACCGTATTCCAAATACAACAGGATTTCAAAACAACTGTACCGATTTTAAATTTGGCCACTCACGGAATAGTTATCATGTTTTGTCTATTATAACTGTTCCAGGAAAGCTGCTTAGTGTACTGGGAAACTCGATAAAATGAAAAAAAAATCAGAAGGAATTGAGTTTTTGCCAATTTACATTTTCCAGCATCTGGGAGACACAGAGAGTCCAAAGAACTGAGAATCGAGTTAGCATGGAGACGAAAAGACAGCAGGAGGCTTGGCGACAAACAGACAGGGGAGACAAAGAAAGAGTCTGATACAGTCATTTGGCTGCAGATAGTTCTGATTGGTGTACAATTGCCGTCAGATCTGTGAGGCTAACATATCCCCCTCAGTTTACCGATAATTGCAAGCAATCCTTCATCCGAGCTTGCTCTAATACTTCATATTGGAAGTTCCAATTTCACGAAAACATTTTGTCATTCTTGTGAAGATCCAAACCAAACATTATGTTCACGCAGTTTTATTTAATCGTTATCTCAATCATGCTGCCTCTTAACCTTTCAGTTTCTGCAATACAGACTGCAATCATACCAGATCTTTTATCAATTTGTTAGCTTGTTGGTGGGAGGAAGATTGAAAGATAATGTGATTCCAGAATCACTCTGAATTAATGGTTCCAGAAGGACAAACAGCAATTCTGAATTACAGTCATTCAGCAGCTCTTATTGCAAATTTATCCTGGTACATCAAGTTTCGTGGAGAACTGGTGAGCCATTTATTGACGAAATGTAGCTCAGGTTATATGTTCAAACATTTATTAGAGAAGTTCTCTTCTGTTTTCAACAAAGAAACCAGATTGGTTTGTCCATTTATCCTCGGGGATCTCTCTTACCGTGCAGAGTATTTCTGTGCAATGAAAGCCACAGTGCTACAGAGATACAGCAGACCCCATTCAAAAATATACACTGAGAGCTTCACAATGTCCACAAGAGGATTCTAACATAACCAAAAATAAACAGTAATTCGATTGTGAGAGGGAGAGTCACAGGGTGATCAATAAAACATTAAAACAACACTAAATACATAACACATGCACTTAAGAACAAATTAGAACGACATTCTTTTTTATATTAAAATAAGTTTAATTCATAAACCAGTTTGTGGTACTTTGCTGGACAGTTTGTCTTCTGATGCTCTTTCTATATTTTTCAAATTGCTGGGGTTTCCTTCTTCCAATTCTGTGAAAAAACATTCCACATGCATTAACCTGGCGGTTGCCGTGTAAGTAACGAGTGAATCAGTTAAATCAGCACTTCCTTCTGCAAGAGCTTCGCTTGCTAGCAATATTGTGACATATTTCGTTTGGGTGCTCCTTTTTGGAGTGCTAGTCCAGGATTCTCAAAAGGTTGACTCTCAGGTTGAGTCCGTGGTTTAAGAAATGTGATGTTGTTATTTATCTCAAGATGGTTCGCACATAAAAGCAGGGATGTGCTACTGAGACGCTATGGCGCTCTAGTTAGGCCCCATGTAAAATTTTGTGCCCAAGTCTGGGCCCCACACTTCAGGAAGAACATACTGGTACTGGAGTGTGTTACCGAAAATTCACACAGATGATCGCTATAGTAGTCTGCCTAACCTACGTTGAATGGCTCAGGATCCTGGATTTGTATTTAGTGTTTTGAAGGCTGAAGGGAGATCTAATATAAATTTGCAAGTTATTGCATGGCTTAGAAAAGGTGGACGCTGGGAATTCGTTTTCCTTAGGTGAGGCTACAAGGACCAGTGAGCAAAGCGTTCGTCTTAGAGGGTGTAAAGTTAGAGCGGAATGAGGAAACGTTTCTTCACCCAGAATGTGGTGGGCCTGTAGAATTCATTGCCACAGAATGCAGTGGGAGCCGGGACTTTACATGTGGGCGGCATGGTGGCACAGTTGTTAGCACTGCTGCCTCACAGCGCCTGAGACCCGGGTTCAATTCCCGACTCAGGCGACTGACTGTGTGGAGTTTGCACGTCTTCCCCTTGTCAGCGTGGGTTTCCTCCCGGTGCTCCTGTTTACTCCCACAGTCCAAAGATGTGCGGGTCAGGTGAATTGGCCAAGCTAAAATTGCCCATAGTGTTAGGTAAGGGGTAAATGTAGGGGTATGGGTGGGTTGCGCTTCGGCGGGTCGATGTGGACTTGTTGGGCCGAAGGGCCTGTTTCCACACTGTAAGTAATCTAATCTAATGGCTTCAAGACAGGGATTGATAATTTCTTGATCTCTAAAGGAATTAAGTCCAACGGGGAGAGTATGGCTAAGTGGCTTTGAAATGCCCATCAGCAATGATTGAATGACGGATTGGACTCGATCAGCCGAATGGCCTTACTTCCACTCCTGTGTCTCATGGTATAATCGTCTTCTGTTTAATTCATTTACGATATACAGTGATGCAGAATACGTGGTTCTTTTCTTACACTTGCTGAACTAACAACGAAGATCTCTCCTCTGAGCCTCAGGTTCAATACAGGAAATCAGCTGTGTCTAATGCGAAAGGAGCCTTTGGGTTTCGTCAGTCTGTGGAGACTTTACAGTTCTCATGTACTTTACGCGTTTTCCCATAGCTAAGACGTCCAAACTGCATATGGCAGTGAAGTGGTACGAAATTCTGCAACGCCACTGGTTGTTTCTGAAGGAGACGCGGCATCATGGATCTGTTCCCCAACAGCAGCAGGAGAAATCCTACATTGAAAATTACGATCCGCTTACCGGGCCATACCGCACCGAGAGAATGCATGCATCATCCATTCAATTTAGCACTAAGGCTTTGCGCTCTATGTGTTACTGACGTTTGAGTGTTAGAGTCAGGCATCGACTTCTGTACAGCGGACAGACGTGTCGTGATGATCGCAAATGCTTCTGTAAGGCTTTTTGGACAGTGGGCCCCTATTCAAAACCGGCTGTTCGAATTAAATATCTCGCGTAGACAAATTCAAGCACTTATGGAGATGTTTCCTATGGGTTCTCGACTTCGAATTGGTGGATTCTGTTTTTAATACTGTAATATTGCTATTATTACAGTAATATATCATCCCGTTCTACACACTCAGGATGCTAACAATGAGATATCTGGACATTGTAGAATTATCAGCACGCGATTTCATCTTTTTCCCAGTTATGCAGGTTTTGGTTAAGATCTGGCTTATGGTCTGACCCGCTTTTTGTCGGTACAACTGCATATTGTCGCTACGCAGTTGTCCCTTAACTGGAATCAAATGCGCTATTCCTTCACAAAATCCGGTGGTTCTGTTGCCTTTTATTCTCAAAGACAGCACTACAGCTTTTTTTTCTGTAATAGTCCTCCAAGTCATCCTATCTTGACCCCTCATAGTAATTCTAAGCCTTTGCCAACCCGAACCTTATGATACAACAAATCTCAATCCTGCACAATGATATGATTGTCCCAATCCATCCTGTTCATGTGGAAACCTTCTTCCCGCCTCTCTCTCTCTCTGTCTTTCTTTCTCACGCTCTACCTCTTTCCCTCTGTCACACCAAATATTTACCTTCATCAATTTTCTTAAGTTTCTGAACACCATATAAAAACAAAATGTCACATCCACTCCACAAGTAAATGCAACAAAGAACTAGACAGCACAGGGACGGAGATTTCTGCCAAAAACTTATATGCCAATTCCAGATTCTTACTTAGACCGGCGACATCTTGCCCATGAAGGGTTTCTAACAACCTGATCACCTCACATTCATGCCTGAAATTTTAAGGCGTCTATGTTCACGAAATATACTGACAGTGCCTCCCATTCACCCACCACCATTCACCATACATTTCCATTAAACCTCCCCTCTTCACCTTGAACGTGTGCCCTGTGGTAGTTGGCCTTTCACTCTGTGGAAAAGCTTTCCACTATCCACCATATCTATGCGTCTCATCCGTTGGCATAATTCTATCAGCTCGCTCCTCAGTCTTCATCATTGCCTTGAAAACATTCTGTGTGTATCCAAAGTCTCCTCATATGCAAACACCTACGGACCAGGTAGCATTTCTATGGTTCTATGTTGATAAACGTTCTCTACTCTCTCCGAAGCAATCACGTCTTTCTGGTCGAGGGGCAAATAGAACTGGGAACAGTATTGCAAATGTGGTATAAATAAAGTAATAGAGCTGTAACATAACTTGACATCTTTCGAATTCAAAGCCCCGGTCAATGAAGGCAAGCTGAATGTAAACATTCTTGGCCACCTAATCTAGACACTTGTATGACCAAATTCCTTTCTGTCAATGCAGATTTGGTTCTGCCATTTATTCTATCATTCACACCTAATTTGATCTTACAAAACGCATCAAATTGCCGTTTCCAGACTTAGCTCCGTTTGCCATTTCTCTGCCGAAATGTGCAATCTACGTATCTCCCGGAATACTTAGCTTTGTAACTCATGTTTCTCTTAGTACTTTGTATCTTAACACTTTTTGCATACGTACATTGACATTGAAGATGGAATCATGTGTGATAACATTATACAGTTTTAACTTTACTCCTTCATTTCTGTACTTGGCTTCACATTGCAAATAAAGTCTGAGAAGTGTGTTCAACAGTAATTAGAATAACTGCCATTTTGCTGCACTAAATATGACATAGCCATGCAAAAGTGAAACAGTGGATTGTTATAAAAGTGATACTTAGAACAGGTGCTTAGAACAGGTGTAGCACAAACACAACAAATGTCTATCGCTCTGAAAGTTGTTTCATTTGAAAAAAAGAGAGTTCAGATATTTAGGCACAGCGTCAAAGGGTATTGGGGCTGGCAAGAAATTGGAGTTATCAAAACAGCTAGATTATCCATAATGTTATTACATTTTGTACCTGGCGTGTCAGCAGGACAACTGACATTGGTTTTAACTTATGTAGTTGCGTTCTCGTACGCAGTTTAATAATATCAAAGCTTAATTTTGCCGAATGTCCCTAGCGTGTTATTGGAAAAAACAACTTTATTCCAATTTTGCACCTGTGTACAAGCAAAAGATGAAACGTTTTTGAGATGGATGGAGTTTTGTGGGGTGAGGTGATATTGAGATCAGTAATGTTTTAATCGAAAGGAAACAAAAGTTGAATTTACTTCATGCTCAACTCACTAAACGCTGTTTGTTTGTAAAATATTTCATCTTACTTCATCCTAAGAAAAAGAATTGAAAATCCATATCTTTTCACGCGGACTCTGAACCATTTCTGAACAAGTTGTTTGTTCCCTCATCGTCGGCCTTTCATTTTCTTTTGTTCTGGATTCCACTCGCTGTGGCCAACCCGCTCGGAGTCAGTCTTCTGAATTGAGCCGATTTTAATCTTCTGGTTGCATTCTTTCAAACTTTTCCACATTGTTGCGATATCGCCATCAGTCCGGGGAGCCAGCGTCCTGCAGAGCCCAGTAGGGGCAATACCTACATGAAAGTCAATGTGGAGTGTAGGGATAAAATGAAAATAGAATTGAATGATTTCACTCGCAGGATGAGCAAATCTTCCGAAAAGTATTGATGGAACCTCATTCTTTCACTTCAATAACTCCCTCTCCCGACTTCCATGAATATTTGTTTTGTTTTTAAATTGACTGATTTAAATCCAGTAAAAGTATGCACCATCTACTCCGTCAAAGGTCCGGATGAATTTTAAAACCTGGGTATGGGTAACTGGGAGCTTTGGTGTTCATGTTAACTTCTTCTCTAAAACAACAACCAGAAGGTACTCACTGAAAGTGAAACACAAATAAGATATGGAGCAAAGACTTCACGCCTTACACAATTGAAAAAAAACACTCCCAGAGCATATCTGCACAAATTAAAGTCAGAGTATTTTTTTGTTCTTCTTTGTTCTCATTGAACCTCCAGGGCTAGTCCAGCTCGGTGTTTGTTACTAATAAAACATTCGACCAATCTGCCGAAAAGCGATATTCCTGAATGCAGATACATGCCTTGATTACAGTCAAAGGAAAACAAGCTCCACACGGTTCCACTGTTCCACCAAACAAACCCACCTCTTGTTCAGGTGTAAAAGGAAATAAATGACGAACTGCATAGAATGATACAGTACAGAAGGTGGTTTTGCAAACTCTTATGTCGATCTGGCTCCTGAATTAACAAGTCAAGCAATCCCAGTAACGAGTTCTGTATCCGTATCCCTCTCATGTCAATATCTGGTTACAAATGAAAATCAGGATACAGAGAAAATACAATGGCTCCGTTCTGAGAGGGAGGACTCAGGAATCAAATTAGAAGGACTGAGATGCAAGAATGCGATTCAGGAAACATCAAGCAAACATTTGCAATGTCATTAATAAGTTACAGGCCGCTTACTTGCGGAACACTTCAGAGAACACTTCTGGGCCGCCCGGACCAAACAACCCAACCACCCCGTGGATCAACACTTTAACTCTCCCTCCCACTCCACCGAGGACATGCAGGTCCTTGGACTCCTCCACTGGCAGAACATAACAACACGACGGCTGGAGGAGGAGCGCCTCATCTTCCGCCTGGGAACCCTCCAACCACAAGGTATGAATTCAGATTTCTCCAGTTTCCTCATTTCCCCTCCCCCCACCTTGACTCAGTCGGTTCCCTCAACTCAGCACCGCCCTCCTAACCTGCAATCTCCTTACTGACCTCTCCGCCCCCACCCCACTCCGGCCTATCACCCTCACCTTGACCTCCTTCCACCTATCCCACCTCCATCGCCCCTCCCCCAAGTCCCTCCTCCCTACCTTTTATCTTAGCCTGCTTGGCTACTCTCTTTCATTCCTGATGAAGGGCTTATGCTCGAAACGTAGAATTCCCTATTCCTGAGATGCTGCCTAACCTGCTGTGCTTTAACCAGCAACACATTTTCAGCTGTGATCTCCAGCATCTGCAGACCTCATTTTTTACTCGACAATTTCCCCTACCTCCGGCGGAATGCAACAATCAGA
This sequence comes from Hemiscyllium ocellatum, assembly GCF_020745735.1. NCBI lineage: Eukaryota > Metazoa > Chordata > Chondrichthyes > Orectolobiformes > Hemiscylliidae > Hemiscyllium > Hemiscyllium ocellatum. The sequence goes on from NW_026867540.1 coordinate 897,670, forward strand.
CTCATGCTTTCCTCTCTCTTGTCAACCTACTGCAAACATCATTCACTCTGGCACATCCTGGCCCATTTCTCATTAACGTCTGACACCCTCGCGACTGCATCATGACATCTTCCTCTGCAAGGATAAAAGGTGTAACTCCTGCCCTACACTCCATGCCTCAGCTGATTAACGTAAGCTTGCGATATTCCTTCTTGGCCTCCTGATCTGCGCGATTTACCACTGTCAGGAAGCTGGAGTGGTTTACACCCAAATCCCTCTCCTTGTCACTGATGTAAACGATTGTAGCATTTTTTCAATAATTAACACCTGGATTTAATAAGGTTAAATGCATCAAATTAAGTTACATCTGCCTTTTCTCCATCAGAATCTGCAAACTGTCCATATCCCGGTGTATCCCAGTATATCAATTGATAATTCACAGCCATACCTGCAATTTTTGAATCATCCACAAACTTATTAATCAGCCGACCCGCATTTTCCTTCAGATAATTTAAATAGAACAGAGAAAAAAGGTCCCATCATTGATACCAGTGGAAAGCCACTAGTTACCTATCTCGGTTCTGAAACCTACCATTCCATCACACTTCTCTGTTTTATATGACCATCTAGCCAGAAAAGGCCGGATCCCCACGAGAATCTACATTTTGTTCCAGCCTCCCATTCGTACCTTATCAAATGCTTTGTAAGAGTCCACGTGAGAAATATCAATTGCCCTTCCCTCATCAACCATCCTTTATACTCCTCAAAAAAACAAAACCGAGTTGCAGGGAGATGAACGTTTCAGCAGAAATCCATGTTACCTATCACTAAGGAGTCAATTCGCTTCCAAGTTTGAATATTTCTGGTCAAAGAGTTTCTTCCCCAAAACCTGCAGCACTGACACCATCAACGGCAGAATAGTTATCGAGATTATCTTTGTTTGCTTTCTTATACAAAGGAAATTCATTAATCATTCTCCAGCCCTCTGGAACATCGCATGAGGTCAAATATATGTGTGAGGGCCGCAGCTACTTCCTCCTTTGCTTCCAACAGCATCATTGGACAGATCGCATATGGCACTGGGGGATATATCCATCGTAAAGCATTTCAAGATACGCTAAATTAATTCCTACATTACATTGGATTCGATGGAATGTCGTAGTGGAAAAACATAACAGGCCAAGCAGTATAAGAGGAGCAGGAAAGTCGACATTTCGGGCAGAATCTTTCATCGGGAGTGGGAAGGGGAAAGGGCATTAGAAAAACAACCATGTTGTGATTGTGGGAAAGGGAGGTGGGGTGGCAGTATCTGAATGCCCGATCGATGTCAGTGGGAAGGGTAGAAATTATATAAGGGAGGCATATGGATAGGGTAAGTCAGATCAAGTGAGCGGCGTGGACAGGGAGAGTCACATCTAGGATGAGGTTGGAGCTGGGGAGATTTGGAACTTAGTGACATCCATGTTGAGTCCACGAATTTGAAAGCTCCCAAGGTGTAAAATTAACGTTACTCCCTGCAGTTTGCGTGTTGCGTTATTTTGACGGTGGAGGAGACAAAGTATGAACATGCCATTGCAAGGTTGGAAGGAGCCGTTGAACAGTAAAGCAACCAATAGCTGGGGTTTATTCGAGTTTGTGGACAATTGATGCTTTCTGAACTGATCCCCCAGTTTGATGTCAGTGGGACTACATTGAGAGGAAATTATGCTGCAAATAATGCCACAGGAAATGCAAACAAACTTTGGTAGGATAAGGAATGATGCTTTCGGGTCTTGGACAGAGTTAAGATGGGATGAGTGGCAGCAGATTTTTCACTTACCGCAAGCGCAAGCAAAGGTTCCAGGTGTGGAGGAGGGCTTGGTGGCCTTATGGACCGAATGAGGAAATGCGAAGCAGATCGGGGTGCGCAAGAAAATTTGTTTTTAGTGGTGGAGCCATATTGAAGGTGACAAAAATGGCGGATGTTGTAGGTGTGGAATTTGGAGATTAGCTTTTTGGGGTAGCATGGTGGTGCCGTGGTTAGTACTACTGCCTCAAAGCACCAAGTACCCACGTTCGATTCCCACCTCGTGCGACTGTCTGTATGGAGTTTGCACATTCTCCCCTCATCTGCATTAGTTTCCTCTGGATGCTCCGGTTTCTTCCCACAATCCAAAGATGTGCTGGTCAGATTACTATGCTAAATCGCCCGAAGTGTTAGGTGCATTAGTTAGGAGACAAAGTAGGGGAATGTTTTTGGTTTGGTTACACTTAGGAGGATCCGTGTGGACTTTTTGGACCAAAGGGCATGTTTCCATGCTGTAGGGAATCTAATCTAAAATCCACTTGAATGTACGGACGAATGGAACTCTGTTCTTGTTGGGATTGGAGTTGATGGTGATGGAAGTTGAATGCCTTATTTTGGGAGATGTATGAGATACGGTTGAGTCTATTGTTAATCACGATGGAGGTCCTTGAATTATGAGGACATTTGGGATGCCCCGGAGTGGAGTTGTTATCCGAAGAGCACATATGAAGAGGCAGAAGGAAGTGGGATAATGGGATCAGATCTTTTCAGGGGGAGGGTTGGAAGAAGTTTATTTGAATTAGCTGTGGGAATCAATGACTTTGAAATTGATGTCCGTGCTAAATTGATTGTCAGAAATATAGACGGTGTTTTCGAGGAAAGTAAATGAAGTTGTCAGGGATGGCTCCGATCAATTTGAATTCAGATGAGCTCCAATCAATCCCACTTGCCCAGTTGATCGCTATTTCAACTCTCCCTGCCACTCCCTCAGTGACATATCCATCCTGGGTCTCTTCTCCCATGAAAATATGACAGCGTGCAAACAATTGGAAGAACACCTCTCCTTCCAGTTCTGGAGCTTACAACGTTATCACCTCATATAGAATTCCTCAACTTCCAAATCCCCTCGATAACCTTTACACCGATTCCTTAACCAGGCCTAATCCGCCTATCTTCCCTCACCTTCTAAGTGCATCCACCTATCGCCATTCCACCTACGACCTATTTACCTTTCCCCGACCAACATCCCACATCCTCCCATGCCTGATGACGGATCTTGCCAGAATGTAGACTCTCCTGCGTCTCTGGTGCGGCTCGACCTGCTGCACTTATTCCACCTGAATTTCCAGCATCTGCAGTCCACACTATCTCATTCACCATGTTGAACTGCTTGAGAGTATTCACACACGTTTTACTAACTTCAATATTCTTCATGCCTGCACCTCCCCAGCCCCTCCCAGTTTGGAGAACACCGATGCAAAGTATTCATTCATGATATCACCCATTTCTTGTGGTTTTGCACATAGCCTCATTGCTTCATTCATGAGCATGAATAGTCTTTCTCCAGCTTCCCTCTTGCTCCTAAACATTAAATATATATGAATTGCTTTGGGAATCCTCTTAACTCTGTTGGCCAAGGGTATTTCATGAACTCTTTTCGTTTCCTACCTATCAGTTTGACTACCTTCCTAGGTTAGCTGTATTCTTCCAAACCTATTTTTGATTGCCCATATATTGGGTGTGCTCCCTTTTCAGACTAATTTGGAAATCACTTATGCAAGGTTCCTGAGTCATGCCTTTCTTATCAATCGTTTTCAAAGGAATATGCCAGTGCAGCGCTCGAAGCCGTTGGTGTGTAAAAGAATCCCAGTATTCAGATGTTGATTTTCAATCAAACAACCTATTCTGTACCCACAACATCTGTTTCGATTATAGTTAATCTTGCCCCGAATTTCACAACTTCATCTGTTGTCAACTGTTGCCCTGCTCCAAAGGTATATCAAATCTTCAGGAATTATATTCACTATTCCCACAATTATCCCCACTGGAAGTTTGATGACATTGACTCTCAGCAACATCATTCGAAGGCTAACTCCCTCAACACAGCTGTCATATGCTGTTGAACCAGTAATTCTTCATACTTCCTGACCTGTTGCTCTGATGCCGACCCATCGCTCCCTGGCACTCTAACTTAAACACTGCCGAGTGCAACTGCCAAATATTACTCCCAAGACTTTCGGGCCAATCCAGTTTACTTGCAATCAGTCCTTCTTGTAAAGGTGCAGTTTAATTTATATAGTTGTGAAATGCTGCATTTTGGAAAGGCAATACAGGGCAGGGCATATCAAAGTGACAGTTAGGCCCTGAGGAGCGTTGCTGACCAAAGAGGAGTTGGAGCGTAAGTTCTTAATTTCTTGAAAGTGGAGTCTCAGTGCGACAGGATACTGCAGAAGGCATTTCGTATGTTATCATTTATTGTTCAGTCTCGGTTTCTATGTACGTCGATTTCTGAAAGTTACAACATATATTTAGAGGGTTGTCAATTAGGCCTATGGTGTGTTGGCCGTTATTGATCGAGGGTTTGAGTTTCAGACCCCGGAGGTCACGCTGCAACTGTGCTAAAACTCTGGTGCAGCCGCACTGAGAGTATTGTGCACAGGTATGGACACCACATTATAGGAAGGATGTGCAAGCTATGCAAAGGGTTCAGAGGAGATTTACGAGGAGGATTTTTGGTATGGAGGGAAGGTCTTATGAGGAAATTGTCGTATTGCAGTATTCTTTAGAAGGAGAAGATTGAGAGGTGAAACATACAAGATGATCAGAGGGTTCAATAGTTGGGACATTGAGAGCCATTTCCCTCGGATGATAATGGCGATCACGAGGAGACAGATTTTTTAAATGATGGTTGGTAGATATGGGATAGATGTAAGAGTTATTTTCTTTACTCAAAGAACAGAAAGGGCGTGGAACGCACTACCTACGACAGTAGTTCGCTCGCCAAATTTAAGGGCATTTAAAAGGTAATCGGATAAACATCCGTTTGAAACAGGAATACTGCTATAGTGTGTGTTAGATGGACTTCAGATTGTTTTCAAAGATCGGCGCAAAATCGAGGGTCGAAGAACATGCACTGAGCTGTATTGTTCTATGTCCTATGTTCTGTTTTAAAGGGACCTACTTGTCAACCTTTTGGAGCAAAGGTTGCTACGTATACAGAATTAGCTTCCAGAGGAAATATTGGAAGGTGATATTTTGGCAACATTTAAAAGTCATCGAAAAAGGTGTCTGAATCGAAAGAGTTTGGAGGGATATAGAGCAAGTGCTTGCAAATGGGACTAAATTAATTTAGGATATCTGCTTGGCAGGGACGGGTTGGAAAGATTTGTTCCCATGCTGTACGTTATATGAACTGATGGTTCTAGGTCCCACCTCCTCTGGAAGATATCTCAATGATCCGCATTCATGAAGCTAGACCCGTCCCACACACATTTCCCACTACATTATCCAGCATTCAATATACTATGTATCAGGTCCTAGTCTCATTGTTACATAGTATGGAGAGTAATGCTGAGATTATTACCGAAGAGTTCCAGCTTTTCGGGTATAACTACTGCATTTTTGTTGCTGGTCATCGGACCAATATCATTCGGGCCAATGTGGCCAATTACGTCTGTCTCTCTGCTATGCAAGTTATTATGGCAGTATTGTTGTTAACTCAGTGGTGCCGTGTATGCCAGGGTTACAGTAACAGTTCATGTTAGTGCATTGTGATGGGGTAGTTAAATAACTGGGACATGAGCAAATGCCGAAGATCAGGGTGATGCAATGTGAGAGATTAAGAAGGATGGAAGGAACCAGAGTGGCAGACGGTGATTGTTTAGAAAGATAAAGCAAGCCAACATGATTGACTATGTTAATTTTAAACAAAAAGCGCGGGACCAACAAATTGTTAAAACTGAAGGAGAAAAAAAGAAACTGTGGAGATCCAGGAAGGCCGTTTCGTTGGCTCTGACAAATTTGCTTTTTCAAGATTAAAATTTAATTTCGTGAAGGACTTTCTGTGTCTCCTGTTTCTTTTTTTCATGAAGAACATGGAATGGTTTTTCTTCCACAACACTGTTCGCCAGTTTCATGATGCTTCGAAGTTTCGTTTGCATTCTTTGATCATTACCACAGCAACCAAGTTCAAATTTAAACATATGATCTGTCAAACTAGGATTCATTCTGGCATCTGTCTTCTGTTAACATTACCTAAAGTCATAACAGTTTCAAAGGCTTCAATCTGCGGATTTTACATAATTTCTTCTTGTTACGTGTTTAAACATTGAAAGTATTTTATCATACATACTAAGTTTGTTTCTTTTTATGATTAAGCACGGTCTATTGCATTAGTTACTCTTCGCGTGAAAATAGCTGTATTAATTTGTTTATTGTTAATAAAGACATCACCACATGCAAACAACGAGACGATAGTTTCGTGTCTCTAGTCGTGTTCATCATGAGTAAACAGGTACATCACAATCCTTACTTCAGAAGTCGGGGATACCAATTCATTATTCTTCTTGAAAATGCATGCTCCTGCAAAAGCGCCGATATTTGTATTTTATTACTCTGAGAATAATGTATGCTTGGAATACTGATGCTTATTCAGATGTTTTCAACATAGCTATGCATTTATTACATTCTAAGCAGGCCCATAAACTTCTAATATAATCAGTAAAGCATCGTAATACCACAATACGTTTTTGTTTCTGCATTAAAATCTAAATTTAAATAAATCACAGAGGTAGGGAACAGTGATAATCAACAGCTTTCCTTTTTTTACATTCACAACCTGGTTCATCAGCAAGTTATGACGGACGTCTTAACACTCATGTCTACTATATTTAATTTACTTGATTCACTTTTGATCATTTTTCCTTTCAAAACTTTGTTTCCGAGACTTTCCTGGAGTACATACATCATTGGCTGGTTCAGCACGTATCATCCAACCCTAGATACCCTTCAGAAGGTGTTGGTTACGTTGTCGTTTTGAACCACTTCTGTTCATTTTATGCAAGTACACCGAGATATAGTTCGGGAAGTACTTACAGGATAATGACATGTGTGGACTGAAGGAGAGACAATATACATTCAATTCAGGGTGATGGGAAGCTTGACGATGACTATTTGCTCTGCTATTCCCAGTGCTATGCAGTCTTTGCTATTCTTCCAGATTGTGGCCATGCGTTCAAACAGTTCCATCGCATTTGTGAATTTCTGGAGAGGATCTTGTCGATTATGTGGACAACTGGTAATTTCTGTTACTGCTGGAGGGAGTGCATGTACATTGAAAAGGTGACAGTCAAATGAGCTGCATCGTTTTCCGGAAATGCAGTCAAAAGTTGTTATTGGAACTGTTCACAATCAGTAAGCATTGCATTGCATACCTTCTGCCTTGTAGAATGTGTTCAGGAATTGATGATCCATCAAGTGATATATTTAAGCACGTTCTCTGTTATGCTGTTTGAGATGACAAATGTCTGGCACTTAAGTTGCACTATTACTTGCACCTTAACACCGGTAGTGCAATTCAATACGATTTGTTACAGAAGCTGATGATATTGAACTTTATGCAACGGTAAATGAATGTCAGCAATTCTGACTTTAACTTGGAGAAAAAAAAACAGTGATGTATCAGCTGAAGAGGATTGTTTATTGCTTGTATGGTTTTGTCATTATGTATCTTGTTCAGATGTGACAAAGCATGTTTCTTATTACCATTTTAACATCGTTACTCCGTCGGTTTGATTATGAAACGCAGTTGAATTCCTCACATTTATATATCACAGAAAATGTCTTGGTATAAATTTTCTCAAATATTTTATGTTGTGGGTTCAATTACTGATTTGTGAGTGACTTTTTTGTTAATGAACCATCGGATTCAAATAGGTAAACACTACTTTTCTCAGTTGAATCCAACATAACTGACACAAATTCCATGCCATCCTTTTGCCAAACTGTCAAAGTGGTTTTTCCACTTTCTCTATCTGTCCATTCATCTGTGTCTCTCCATGCCTCAGGTCTGTCTGTCTGACTGTCTCTCTCTCACTCCATCTAATACCCATAATTTTACTCTCGCACTCTGTCTCTTATCGCCAAGCTGGTGACCACAGTGACACTTTCCACCAGAAGATTTGGTCTTCCATGTTGCCTCATTGGATGCCTTCCACCATGGTGACAATAGATTGCTTTGTTATTACTAAACATCGCACAGGGATGTCACGTGCTAATTCTACTCATCTATGCTTCTCGAAACTGCTCTGTTTGGTTGACTGTCGCTTTCACCTTCGATCAGTTCCTCATCATTTGTACGGGAGCGAAAAAAGCAATTCTGACCAGAAAAAAAAAGTAGCAACTGTTCTTATAGGAATAGTCTGTGTGCTTCTTTGTTTGAACAAAAAACATTCCATTTCACTTCGTATACGAGGCCTTAAATATCATTAATAACGTAGGCTGGGACAGCAACGTAAAAGATGTGCCACACACCGCTTGGATGGAGTTTGTTTGTCACTATTGATAGCAATTTAAAAAAAAACGTGTCACCCGTTTCTCCATATTTTGCTGGTTAATGTACTGAATGTTAGGCATATTATAGTTGTTAGTCCAGCCCGAAGGAGACTCAAGTTTCACAGCAATGAAGTTAATAAATGTGACACAGAAATGGAGAGCAGGAGAAAGTGTTTTGCTCTTTACTATCACGGGCAGTTTCCTCCTGTTGTGTTTAACATAAGCTGCACATTTTCGACTTGTGCAAATTTCAGGCGATAGCTTTCTATCGGTTCGACCGGTTCAAACATCAGCCCAGTTTTTTAGTTTGATTACAGTTAAGTGCGAAAAAGATGGGTTTTTTTCAGGATTTGCCTCTTCTGCCGGCCACAAAGGCTGAACATAAGAATATTTCCTTTCGAAATACAGACGTACGCTCCCAATGGGAAGAACTTGATAGTCTCCACACGCAAAAAAAAACGTCATAGTTCTGGCCAGGATACCCTTAAATTATGTTAAGAATGTAGCCCAAACACTTACTCTTAGTTTTATGCAGATATGAAGTGGACATTCCAGGTCAAATGCAACTGGTGAAACCACTCATTGTTAAGCACAACAGAATGTATTTAAACACAAAATGTGAAACAGAAACAAAAATAAAAACTAAGTTTTAACTAACTGTACTATTGGAAACTTAACTTTCCCGACAACCAACTTAACTGAGGAGCTTTTCTAATTCACGTCACATCCCGATAACATACCCCTTGCCAAATGGTAAATTCAAACACAGACTATTTTTGGCAGGCGAGGTTTCCGAGTGAAAAGTCAGCCAGGAGTCATCTCCTGAAACTTGGAACCATTTGCCATTACAGCAGCTCTCACTTTTACAAATAAGGTAAAGTAGAGAGAAAAATGGACTCGGAGAATTGGCCACTCCCGTGCCAATATTAATGTCTACATTTTGGAACCTCTGCCATCACGACTTCTCTTTAAAAAACTAGGGCAAAATAACCTTTTCAAGTGACAGCTTCCTCACAGTAGTCCCGTTTAAAAAAATCTGTTCACAAAAACGAATTATCTTTAAAACCCATTAATCTTACTCTGTTGGTATACTACAATACATATGCATTATATTGCTGTTGTACGCACCTGTCACTGAAAACCTCCATATTTTCATCCAAGTCTCGACAACGCATCACAAATTGCTCTGTATCTTCCTACCACGGATAATGTTCAAATCGAAGAGGTGCAATAATCAGGTCCATTTAAACAGCCTACATTTTTTATTCTTAAATTTCTCCTTTAATGAGTTTTGATTGGTATGTGTAATTGCCTCAGACACATTCTTGGCCACATAAATGCTGGAACGTCAATACCGAGCTCAAGGTTTCCTTCTCAATTGTTGAATATTTCTGGTGATAACTGTTCAGTTTTCTTGAGCAATATCGACAGAACTTTTAATCTTCTCGCCATCTTCCTGAGAGAGCACAGCACCAACAATCACATCACACTCAACGATGTCCACCTTGAATGGTTTTGTCAAATTAAGTGTGGCTAATACTGGGGAGGTCGTTAACACAGATTTCAGGCTGTCAAATGCCTTTACACAGTCTGCCAGACACTGAAACGTTTTGCATTTTCTCAGTATTTAAGTGAGTGAACACACTGCTCAATTGGTTATGAATTTCCAACAAAACCATTCAGCCACAATAATTGGAGTACTGATCTCTTCGTCGAGGGCGTGAGAAACCCTGAATAACCTTTGTTTTCACATTCAATGGTGCCATCTGTCCGTATTTGATAATAAGGAACAGGCATGTGATGTGGGCTATAGAACATGCAGAGAACATAGATCACTGCAGCACAGTACAGGTCCTTCGGACCAAGCTTTTGCGCCGAAACTAATCTGACGCCGATCTAACGTCTACAATTCCATGATCGAAAACGGGTTTACCCAACAACCATTTAAATGCCCGGAACGATGGCTCTCAACTTTCTTCAGGCAAAAGCTCGCCACCTTTTCCCCATATGATCTTTCCTCCATACTAGGCAATCGTAGTCAATCTCCTATGCAACCTTTCCAAAGCTTCCACATGTTTCCTATAATGCAGTGACCAGACAGTTTACAATACCCCAAGGGTGACCGTACCAGAGTATTGTCTTGCTGAAACATGATCTCTTGATCCCGAAACACAAACCCTCTACCAATAAAGGCTCATGCACCGTTTGCCTTCTTTAAAGCCCTATAAAAATGGGTTGCAACATTCCGAGATCTATACACATGGACACAGAGATCGTTATGCTCATCGACAACACCAAAAATATTATCAAAGTGAATCACCTCACACTTTTCCCCATTAATATCCATTTTCCACCCCTCATCCCAGCTCTGTATCTTATCTTTATTCCTCTGTAACCTGCAACATCATTCAGCACGATCCACAACTCCATCGAACTTTGTGTCATCCGCAAAGTTGCTTATCCATCCTTCAACACACACTCATCCAGATCATTTGTAAAAATGACAAACGGCATTGGCCCCATACCAGATCCATGCGGGACACCAGTAGTAACTGAACTCCAGGATGAACATTTTCTATCAACCACTATCTTTAGTCTTCTATCCGTTAAACAATTCCTGATCCAAACCACTAAATCACCTTCAATGCTATGCCACTGCATATTGTGCAATTCTCTGCCGGGGGTAACATTAACTAAAGCTTCAATGAATTCCATATACACCACATCAACCACTTTGCCATCATCTAAATCTTTGGAAAGCTTCTCAAAAAACTCAATGAGCTTTGTGAGACACCACCTACCCTTCACAAACCCGTGTTAAATATCTGTAATCAATTTACTCCTTTCTATACGATTACAAATCCTACCTCTTATAATCCCTTCCAACACATTTACAACAACCGAATTATGGCTCACTGGTCCAAAATTGCTAAGGATGTCTTAGTTCCACTTCTTGAACAAGGGGACAACAGTTGCTATCCTCCAGTTTTCTGGACCTATATATTAGACAATGACGATGAAAGATCCGAGGCAAAGGCTCTACAATTACCTCTCTAGCTTCCTAGTGAACCCGAACATAAATGCGTTTCAGAATTGCTAACACGCTCTCCTCATTAACTTCAACCCTGTCTGGCCTAACAGACTTATCTCAACATTGTCCTCGACAACATTGTCTTTTTCTAGTGCGAGTACTAATGAGAAATGTTCATCTATCTCCTGTCTTTTCTCCTCGAACTCCACTCACAATTTCCCACAACTGTCTTTGACTGGCCCGAATCGTGCCCCAGTCATTCTTTAATTGCTGACACACCTGTAGATAGCATTATAATTGTCCTTGAACCTACCTGCCAAGGACTTCTCATGTCCTCTCATGACTCTTTTAAGCTCACTGTTTCGGACCTTCCTGGCTAACTTGTTACTCTCAAGCGACATAGCAGAGCCTTCGGGCCTCATCTTTTCCTAGGCCCCCTTCCTTCTATTTACAAGATATCCAATTTCTTTTGCAAACCAAGGTTCCGTCGCTCGACCAATTTCTCCCTGTCTCACACATATGTACATATCAAGGACAAGCAGTCGCTGTTTCTTGAACAAGCTCCACATTTCAATTGTGTCCAAACCCTACAGTTTCCTTCTCCATCCTATGCAACCTAAATCTTGCCTCGTCGCAACATAATTGTCTTTATTTCCATCTATAACTCTGACCCTGCGGTCTTTACCTAGCCATTTTCCATCGCTCAAGTAACCATAATCGAATTCTGGTCACTATTACCATACTACTCACCTATGACTAAATATAACACTTCGTCTAATTTATTGCCTCGTATTAAATCAAATAATGCATAGTCTTTTGCTGGCCTAAGAATATACAGTGTCAACAAACTCTCCCATTCACATTGGATGAATACTGACCCGTCTAAAGTTCTCGACCATCGCACTTCCAGTAAATATTTGGAAAGACCCCATCAAAGCTGCACTGTTATTTCGCCTAATCCACATTTTTCGTTGCAATTATTTCCTTTACATCGATGGAAATTTTCCAAGGCCTAGCAAAACCTCCCAACAGCGTTACCTCTCCTTTCCCATTTCTATCTTAAGCCCATGCTTCCTTAATAGACGAGTTCTCATCAAGAAACTTTTCTGACACTGTAATGGACTCCTTCACTAACAATGCCACACCTCCCCTTCTTTTATCACCTTGCATGTTCTTACTGAAACATCTAATCACTGGAACCTGCAACAAAACTTTCAGTTCCAGCTCTATCCATGTCTTTGAACTAACCACACCATCCAAGTCCCAGGTAACAACCCATGCTGTAACATTTGGTTTTGACAATATTACTGATGGGTGCACTCCAGTTATGGCAACTCACATCGAATATGCAACCTTGGAAAATTCTTTCAATCTCTTTCTGGACTCTTTCCAACTTTAGAAGTTGAAGTCTATACGGATAAAGTTTAATTGGAACAGTATTTCCTATATCTGCATAATGCATAATTACATTCGCACTTCGCAGCTTACTTCCATGGATCTCCCCATGCAAACGCAATAATTCTTTCAGGTCATATCGTTTTTCCCTTTGAGGGTAACTCAATAATTAATTCGAATTTTTGAAACATCCCCATTTTCCAGTGTAATTTGAGGAATGCCCAATTCTGAATGCTTTTTACTTGATTCTTCACTATGTGCTGTAACCAGAACATTTTCTGTTTGTTTTCTTTCCCTGTCAGAATACGTTTTCAGCATATCCACGTAACACACTCTGTGAGATTTCTTCCTATCTAGAATCATTATGAAACAGTTCACCTCACTCAATCTCCTTTCGATCAGTTAAAATCCACGGAACTTAGCTTTCGAAGGTTCATCTCACACGAGATGTAATACCAAGATTTTATCTCTCTTGGAAAAGTTGTGAGTTTTTGATTTCTTATCTGCTTTCTGTTTCATCGTCTTGCCTTCAATTTAACCATTCTATAACAATTGACACAAGGTCCAAATATATGGTGGCTTAATTTTGTATCATGAGTTTCTCCTTAATCAATTTTAGTGTATTTTGACTTCATGCCCAAAATGTATTTCAAATGGATTGAACTTATTCGATTCATTTGGTACATCTCTAATGACAAAGGTTAAAGCCGAACTCCCTAATCTGAATAATCTGGATAGTCTTTACTGTAAGCTCTGAACATTGTCCTTAATGTCTGATGCCAGATTTCTAGCGATTCCTACGATTCATGAAGGTCCGCAGGGGATTTGAATTGTTTAGTTCCTCAGATTTCCGTAGCTGCCTTGAATCATTTCGATGTAAACATTAATCCTTAATCTGGTTGTATTTCTATGGGTAGTGAATATTCAGGGAATAATTTGAGCAACACCTCGACAATACTTCAGGTAGAGTTATTATGTAATGGAATGGTCTCTGGGAATCTTGTGGACACATTCATTATAGTCAACAAATACTGATACCAACTTTTTCGGTCAGGTCGTCTTCCAACGTAATCTATTAAATCATTCATCAAATGCATGAATAGGTACTAAATGAGATGGTTTTATTGCTACATGTGGTTTTCCAATTACCTGATATTTATAACACGTGTGGCAAATTTCACTCCCTAATTATGCTGTCCAGATCAATAACAATGTTTTTTTGTATTTTAGGTCATGTTTTTCGTACCCTAAATGACGTCGTCCTGTTAATTCATGTGCCATTCGCAAAACCTGCTTTCCCCAACCCACCAGCAATACGAAGTGATGAACGTCTGTCAATTCTCCAGAGCCTGAATATGTTAGAGTCTCCATTTTGTCAACAAGAAATGATTTTGAACATCGTGACACTCAGTGATGCACTCAGATTCTTCTTCCGTCTATACCTTTTGATATATTTGCTTCTGATTTTCATCATTCTGCTGCAAAGCAATTAAATTTCCCTGATCTCAAAATATTCACTTTCTCCGCCATTTGTTTCTGTTTTGCATCAACTAGTAGAAAAAAGAAAGTTTCCTGATAATTCTATTTTAACTTCCTTATATGTGTTCATTGGTGTCTCCTTCCAATTCACCTGGTGATATTATGACATTAACGTATCATTAGAGAAAACAAAATCAGGATATGTTTTCTGTATTACCGAAGTTGCCTGATTTTCCACTAACTTTTCAATCTTAGTTGGCTGTACTCCTACCTCTGTCTGAGCAAACTCGTTAGCAAGGCGATATTGTATTCCTGGAGCTGATAGTTCCCACAGTATATCTACCACCGTTTCTCCATTTTTTCACTGGTCACTCGAACCTCACTCGACATAATTAACCATTTCTGGTCTCACCATGAAGTCCACGTACTAGCACGTTTTCTGTTATTGACCTTCTGAGTTACATTTCTTCTCATCTCTGAACATCAAATATTGACATTATCCCATAACTGTCAATGCTGTAATTACTTTATCTGCTGTTCCTGCCTCTGAGTAAATTTAAACTTTGCAAGGTTTAAGAAGCTCTGGAACTTCCTCATTAACAAGCTTTCCACCAGTCTGTAAAATTGGGTGCAGCATTTCAAAAAGAACTGTGCCTTCCTTTACCACTATAACAAAATTCATTAACCATCCTGTTTTCCTATGCCTGTCTTTCCTGAGCTTTTTCTCACCCCCACATTCAACGTGACGTTGTGTACCCTAATTTCTTGCAGTGAAGGCATCAAATGATTTTAACTTCTCTCTATCCTTCATAGCGCTCGTGTTTACCATCCGGTAAGCGAATTTTATTATTTTCACCGAGATCTACTTTCCACTTACGACTTTCCCCTTCAATGATTTCTATCCCTCAAGGATTGAAATTAATGTTGGAAGCCAAAACTTGATGCAATGACCAACTCATATTCATCAGCCATTTCAGCTGCGATTCTTGCTTTTGTAAATCTCTGCTCTTCTAATTGATTCTCTCTATCTCAGGAAGTCAATTTTTTGAAATGTCTGAAACTAATCATCTCGCTGAGAACGTTATATGATTGGCATATTTTACTGCCCATATCCAATTATGAAAATTACTTTGTTTGATCGTTTCAAACTCATTGTAGGATTGAACAGATGCCCTGATTAGATTCCTCAACCGTTGTCTATTGGCCTTCGGCACATGCTGACATGTACTGCAGATGGTTTTCTTTACGTCATCATAATCTCTGGAAATCTACTCTGATAGTGATCCAAATACCTCACCAGATCTACAGAGCAGCTTTGTTTGGATCAAGTGAACCCATGTGGTCTCTGGCCACTTCATTACTTCCGCCTCCTTTTCAAACGTGATGAGAATAGCTTTTACACGTCTACTCTAAAATTTATGTAATGTTTGGATGTACTTAAACAGATCTCTGCCAGGCATTTGGCGACGATGTGAATTGACAACATCTCTATCTGCCTCGAGAAGCCTAACTTCTACATTCATCTCCATTCATTTAAGCCGACTATTCTGTGTAAGTACAAATTTCTGAATTTTAAACTCTCTCCACCTTTCTTCTCTCTCATTTCCCCCTTCTTCTCTCTTTTTCTCCCTTTCCATGCTCTCTGTCTCCACACCTTCTCCTAGGGCCTTTCACTACTTTTGCTTTTTTTTTGTTGAAGCGTTTCTCTCCTTTTCGTTTTGTCATGCCAGGGCAAGTCATATTCTCCTCTTCCTCTTCTTCTGATCGTCATCAAACTGCTCTGTTTCCTTTTCATGTTAAATCTGCATTATCTGTAATCGAATTCTCGTCATTTCCAAAGATTCTGAAAGCATTTCCTGCAAATTTAAATATCGAGCAATTGCTGTAATTACTTTGCCGTTAGGAAAGATAATAATGATTGACTCAAAGCAGAGACTGTGCTAAAAAAGATAAAAAGAAAAAGTCAGACTTGTTTGAAACGAATAATTGGGGTTGCGTTGTCATGGATCAAAATAAATTGAAACTTGGCCAATCAGTTTAAATTAAGCGTCAGATAACAAAATCCGATCGAAATTGGATTTAATTGTTTGATAACATCAAACCAATGAAATGAACCAATGCCTTGGGGTATAAAGCCGAACGTTCTAAACAGTTAAGAAGAACGGCAAACAGCACCAACAAAACAGACTGTCAGCCGAATAGTTCTCTGAAAGCTATCTGTCCATAATTAAAATTGTGCAGCAGCCGACTGAAGAAAAGATGACAGCAGAAAATGCAGAAGAGAATCTGCAGAGGAAAATCTACCAAGAAGAATGGATAACTGGTTGAATTTTGAAACTTTTCGGAAGTCATAATGAGACTTTTTTTTAGCAGAACAGTGTTATGGAGTGGCACTTAAAGAAAAAGGTAAGAGTAAGAAGTTGGAAACAAGTTGTGGTTTTAATGGTCTGTTGGACTTAAAGAATGCAATTGTTAATTTTTACTTTAAATCGTGAAATCTGGGATCGTTCTTTGTCTCTCAAAATTTAACAGATTATGGCGCAAGATGAGTTTCTATGTGTGTCTGGTTTAAATTAACATAGGGATTTTCCCCTGTCATAATATAATAAATTTGACTTGCTCATGCAGGTTGAAAATAGTGGTTTATGGCATGACTGTGATGCAGCACCTAAAGTTATTGTACCGAAAAGCCAACAAGGATCTCGTGCTCCATTTTATTTTAAGAGATTAACTTCAGCCCTTCAATTCCAGAGTCGAAGGACATCGGGGCAGGCAGGAAGTGGAGTTGACATCAAAAATAGTTCATCCATGATCTTATGATATTTTGGAACTGTAATGTGAGCTGGACGACTTACATCAGTTTTAAGTCAAACGGTCATGCCTTAATGAGAATACCAAAAAGCAACTTTGCAGAATGATCACCAGCTAACTTTTCGAAATTTCGAATCCTTCATTCCACATTGAACATAAGTAGTGAGCATTTGGTAGATTGCTTGGAAATTTGTGTTTGAGGTGACAAATTGATCAGCGACGATTTTAGCGAAGACATGTGCAAGCTAGAGTTATATAGTCTTCAACTCTGTCAACTACATATGTTTATGAACACTTTATTTCACTTCCCTCTCAAAAGTGCTCTATCAATTTTCACGTTACTAATAGATCTAATGTCCATACTTTTTCACCATTTATGTACAAGTTTATTTTTCACGCATTTCCCACGTTCCTTTGTTTATTATCCCACAGCACACCATCTGCAACGAGCCAGTTTGGAGTAAGTCGTCTGAAATGAGGAGATTCTAATCTTCTGACGATGTATTTTAAAAATTATCTCGGCACTACTGAGAGAAACTAAAGCACCCCATCTCCCGTGATACCCAACGACCCCTCAAAGCATTCATAAAAATCGCGTCTTTCCTTTCTAATGACACAATCTCCTGACTTTTATCAATGACCCTGTTTTTACATGGCTGCTGGGATTAGAACATAATTATTGACCAATATATCCATTGGAAGTTCGAATGATTTTAAAAGTCCGGATATGTATATTGGAGAATATGGGTATTCTAAAGAAGAAGTGTTTATACTCTGAAATAACAACTGCAACAAGATACTCGGTTCATGTCGAACACAAATAAGACATAGAGCAGAGCACTTTCCGAATTGTTCATTCATAAATTCCCAGAACATATCGGCACAAATTACATTCAGAGTAAAGCTTTCGCTTCTTTGTTCCCATCGGACCTTCCAGGTGTGTCCGGATGGACAGTTCAAATATAAAGTTTATGATCGATTTAACTAAAAATGGACAAGGACTAAAGCATTGTGGAAACTAAGGCAAGACACAAGCAAAATGACTGTGCTATTAAACATGCCACAGAATCCAGACTGGCTGCAGCGACAAACAGAAATTTTAAAATCATCAGGGCAGTTAAAGAAATAAAATAAAAATCTGAATTTGTAGTTGTAATGAGTCAGCTCAATCAGAAACATCGAGGTCTGTATTACTCACAGGGGCGCCTCACATCCTTATTTGAAAGAGGCTACGTGAACCCAGCACCAGCAATAATGCATATATAGGGATCATCCTGCCATCAACATGGATGCCAGTGCCCAGTTTGACCCGAGCGACCAACTATGCCGTCAGCCACCGTGATCTGTTGCATTCACCCACAGATATATGTTTGGACAGAATGTATGTATCCAATAGCCTCACTGAATGTTTATCAATTTGGGAAGTTCGATTTTTTTGTTTCCACTGATGGGAAAAGGCAGAGCAGACAAATGCACCAAAAGAGGGATTGATGTGGGAGTTTTCTGCTGGACACGCATAGGTGAGCAGGCTATTCCTGACAGTCTTAAGTCAGTCAAACATAGAGGGCATTAGGCAAGCACGACACCGCAATGATTTTTTAAAAACAACTTATGGGACGAGTTTATTCAGATGCCTATGCCAAATGGAAGCGTTCCCTCCACGTCAGTGACAGGTTATTTCTAAAATAATGATTGTATGTCGTCTCAACGCAAGTCATGAATCAAATTATATATCAATACCATGAAAGGCAGGCGCGCCAGGGAATTGACACCACGACAGAACGAAGAAAATCATTGTGTCAGTGACCCGAGTTGCATAGACTTGCAGCACGTAAGAAAGGAAACTGTCTGGTATCCGCCTAAAAAAATCCATACAATTGCATGCAAAAGGGAGAACAAAGAGGTGGATGGGCCCCAGGAATCCTTTAAATTCAGTACACATATCCCCTGCCAGCGTGTGACAATGGATATACCTGCATTCTGATCGTCGTAGGTACTATCACAAAATGGGTCAATACTTTCCTTGTTACTTAAATACACCAAAACCAACAGTACATACCATAACAGAGCAGGCATTTAAAGCATGGGGTCTACTCCGCGCTATCAAGTCAGATCGGTGAACCCATTTCATAGGCTGAGTCATGCAAATTGTGATAATTATGCTTGGTATCAAGCAGAACTTCCACATTGTATACTGAACACAATTCAGTGGGATAGTGGAGAGCATGAACCACACCCTAAAAGGGAAGATTATGAAGACGGTGGAGCAGAATAAGAAAAGCTGAAAGACACTTCCAATTGTCCTCATGATGCTACGCAAGACCGTAGTCTGATCGCTAGAGCAAACGTCGTACATTCTGATGACAGGCCGATCCCTGAAGGGAAACGAATCCCTGTATGGCCTCGACTTCACAGAAATCGAATTCACTGTCCTAATACACAAATCAGCAATGCAGCATCGCACTGATAATATAAAAACCACTCAGCTAAATGCACCTGTCAAGTTAAGGACGAGAAGGAACGTGAGCAAGATGTACTTTGATAGCAAAGTTTACTCTTTTTTTGTATTTGCTTTACCTAATTTAAGTACCGTTTCCTCATATGCCATCTTCATCAGTTTATTTGCTCCAGTATAATTTGTGCTTAGCACGAATTGGATGGTGCTGCAGTCACTGCCTTTCATGCTGTGATCGTTCACAACAGGATCAAAACGAGGGCCTTTGGCTGGACGGGACTCTCAAAATTATGCAGTTTATGATAGATTTGATGAAAAGTGAACAAATAGGGAAGTATGCTGGGTACCTTATGCGAGCTTTGACAAAATTAACAGTGTTATTACAAATGCGGCATCATCCAGACCATAAGACCATAAGACATAGGAGTGGAAGTCAGGCCATTCGACCCATCGAGTCCACTCCGCCATTCAATCATGGCGGATGGGCATTTCAACTCCACTTACCCGAATTCTCCCCGTAGCCCTTAATTCTTTATGACATCAAGAATTTATCAATCTATCAATCAAAGCAGACATGCACTGAGCAAGTGTTTTTTTTTCTGGTGCTTCGACTTGGAAGTTTCGTCTTGCATTTTGGAAACCTCATGGTCAAACCAGTGGATATCCAACACTTTTATAATCATTTTATAAATTCACACGAATTCCATGTGCAAAACTGTCAAGAACGTTGTTCATAGTGTTGCTTTGAAACAAGTAAATATTCAAACTATGCTTTGAGCATGCTTGGACCATTACCTCATCCACAGCACAATTCCTAAGCTGCCAACTCCATTTTTAAAAAAAACTAAGACCAAAGATCACGAGAGCTAACACACCCAAACATCAAAATTCAGCCTTCTTCTCCCAGGCACCAAACAAATTAAAAGTTCTCTGCCGTCAACATCGACATCAAACATCCAGGTTAGATCGGGACATCTGCTGGTAGATTTAACAAACAATGCTCTCGCACTGTTACCATCCATCTCAATTTATCCACGCAGTTAATTCTATCACCAAGATAGAGAGGAACAGTACAATATCAAGGGAACCTCAGCACCTCCTGCTGGAAATACTTGTGAGGCAGCATGTCATGCCATTGGTCTGGAATGTCAACTGCTTTGCGACACATCTGCTGTATGCCTTTTTAAATATTTCAATCATTCTTTGATTTCTGATTCCGAGCATTATTACTAAAATATCTCCTGCTATTTGTCTCTATCACTGCCAAATGAAGATCCAATATTGTTGGTGCATAAGAACTAGAACAGGAGTAAGCCATCTGGCCCTTCAAGCCTACTCTGCCATTCACTAAGTTCATGGCTGATCTTTCTGTGGGCTCAGCTCCACAAATCTGCCCTCTCACCATAACCCTAAATTCCTTTAAGTTTCAAAGCAAATGTCTTAGCTTGAAAAACATTTACTGAAGTTGTGTCAACTACTTCAGTTGGCAGGGAATTCCACATATTCACAACCATCTGGGTGAAGAATCTCCTTTTCAATTCAGTCCACACCCTGCTTCTCCTATTTTTGAGTCTACATCCTTTTATCCTTGTTTCACTTGCCAGTGGAAACATTCTCTCTACTTCTATCTTATCTATTCTCTTCGTAATTTTATATTTCTTTCATATTCCCCTCATTCTTCTGAATTCCAATGAATATAATTCCAGTCTACGCAATCTTTCCTCATAAGCCAATCCCCTTAACTCCAGAATCAACTGGGTGAACCTCAACTGCATCCCCTCCAATATGAGTACATCCTTTCTCAAGTAAGGAGACGAAAACCGCATGCAGTACCCCAGGTGTGGCCTCACTAGCACTCAGTACAGCTGCAACATAACCTCCCTGCTTTTCTACTTCATCCCTTTAGCACTGAAGGACAACGGTCGTAAAGCAATATGTTCCTCTGAGAAGTTTCATGGTCCACTGCACACTTAGCTCTGCCACGCATCAAGCGTCATCTGCAAACTTGGACACACTACCCGTGGTCCCCAACTTCAAAACTATGTAAATTGTGAATAATTGCGGTCTCTACACTGATCCCTGAGGCACACCACAAGTTACTGATTGTCAACCAGAATGGCACACACACATGGCTTCCTGTTAGTCAACCAATCCTCTATCCATACTAATACTTCACCCATAACTCCACATATCTTGATCTTCTGCATTATCAATACCTTTGAAAACAGTTTAACACCTTGGGAACTGGAGTTCAGAAATAAACAGGCTGCAGCAAAAAAAAACAACCGCAAGTGTCAAACTCAGAAAACTCAACATTTCCATGATGACTGATCCAAAGCAAGAATGGAAACCATTTCCAGTGCTGTTAACGTCACTGATCAGAGTACTGTAAAGGAAACACACACTCCTGAAGATCAGTTGCTGGATTTATTCATACGGCAATAGAAATAATGAAACATCAACAAGATTTGTGCTAACAATTGAGTTGCAATCCACTGAACACGTTTGCCTCCTTAACCCATGACAACCCAAAGACACATGGCAAAGCGTGGCAACAGTGGTAAATACTGAGCCTCCGTGTAACATCCTGAGTTAAGTTACATCAAAGACAGATTTGAAAAATTTATCATTAGTTTGTAGTGCATTTTGTTGTTACATATGAATTCTGTTCAATTTTTTAAATTTTAATTCTGAGTCGACTGGCTGTTCTTTTACTGGTTCATGAGTTAATAAAGAAACACAATGCTGCAGCAAAACACTGATTTGGTACAGCCCAATGTTTGATACGAAGGAAACTTACCTGTAATCTTTCGAAAAATGCAATTCTCCAAATGCAGGTACTGCACGTGAATGCATGCAAAGTAATGTAACCTGCACACTGTTCCAACAAACAATCCCAGAGTATGTTCAAAAATAGAAGAATACACAATGAGAAAATGTGTGAAATTGTACAATACAGAAGGCCCTCACATGAACCCTCACATTAAATCCGGCTCCCAGATGACCTATCCCGCTAATGTCTATATCCAGTGTTAGATCTGAATATTTCTAGCGCCAAAATGCTATTTTCAAATTATAATCAGATTACAGAGTATAGACAATGGATCGTTTTAAAGAGGGAGGACTTACAAGTTAACCAGAAGGAGTGAGAGGTAAGCATGAGATTCATGAAATATAAAACAAAGATTTGTAATGCCATACTTGCGACATTGATATTGTATGGTTCGATCTAAGTACAGATGTCAACTATGATACTTTTTACACGACTGCAAACATTGTGAAAACTTGTCTGAGAGAAATCAGTTTGTATATTTGCATTTGTATTCCTATTAACGCTGCGCTATATACAGGGATTTTTTTTGTTTTCTTTATGTCATTTATTGTCTAATCTAGGACTGCTACTTTGGGATTTCAATTCATAAATGCCGCATTTGTTTCAAGTAAAGTGTAGAAGCGACAACAAGTTACTAGATTGAGTTCCAATCGAAATAAACATTATTATATAAATATTGTCCCATGCTACAAATAAGAAGACACTTGCAAGGGGCATTCCAATCTTTAATGCAGAATTCTGCTTTGAATGTTCTGTTTGCAGAATCAATTAATCATCTCAAACAAGACCAATAATCGACGGAATTGCAATTTGACTGAACTTTTAATGCAGTAAAACTGACCAAACCTTGGAATTTTTAGAAATGCATCATAAGTTGCTTTTTGCACTATGATTTTTCTTAATCTCTATATTTTTATAATGCTTCAAAGAAAAGGAGCTACAAAGAAAGCTAAGAACGAAACATGAAACAAAACAGCAAGGAATATAAAGACAGATGCCAAAAGTTTCTGTAAAACATACGTATTATTTCAGGATCCTTAGCTAACACTTACTGCACATGTAGGGAGAAGCAATCACTAGATACGTATTTCCTTCTCTCTTATCAGCCTTCCACAAGTACCATTCCCCTGTAACTTCCAGTCCCAATCCTCATCCACTCCTGGCACCACCTTCAACAGAGTCCCCTCCAACCGCAGAGTGTCTGCACTGAAACACACCTTCCAGTTGAAGCGCCACTTTACCAGAATTTAGCTCAGTATAGTCTTCTTTATTCAGTGTTCACAGTTTGGTGTCTTCTCTCTGTCGGAAACGAAGTATAGACTGGCTGACGACTTCGTAGAACTCAAACATTCTGCCCTCAAAACAAAATCCTTGAATTGCCCTTTGACGGCTCCTTCAGCACATCATCGTGTTCCCTTGTCAACATTTCTGTCCCAAGCTTGTTGCAGTGCTTCTGGATACCTCCTCTAAACAAAACGAAGAAGAACTTCCGTGAATGGTGGAAGTTCAGGTTTGTTTTTGTTCAGTTTTATTTTAATTTTCATTTACTCAATCATTTTCCATAATTTAGCACAGATGGAATGGAGAGAAGCGCAGTTACATGTCGGTCCTTCAGGATGTGGGAGAGAAAGGACGTCACTGGTGTCCTTGCTGACATCGCCAGCGATAAGTGTACGGAACTCCAGCTCCTCAGAGCCTGAAAGACTGAATACATCCGAACTGGGGGAGCATCAATAACCTGGGCAGGAGAATTGTTACAGCCATTCTGGAGCGCTTAAACTACATTGGCATGGTGGTGGGAAACTCAGATACGGATCAGATTATGGATTGTGTGGTGAACAAACAGATACAGGGCGCAGAGTGTCTGTGAGGAGGGATAGGCACTTGACAGGGAAAAGATGTAGTGAGTGTGTTGAACTGCGTCTTTTGAATGCAAGAGTTTCAGGAATAATGGTGACTTACTAAGAACTTTGGTCAGTACTTGAACTATGATCAGATAAGAAAATACTAAATGCCCGACAGGGTGGAAATAATCCTTTCGGCTCACCTGATCGGCCGAAGAGTAACCCACCCAGGATCACTTCTGTCTGGTTAACGCACTTAACACAAATGGCCAACTCACTTGACCTGCACATCTTTTGACAGTGGGAGGAAACCCACGCAGACAGGGGAGAACGTGAAACGTCTACAAAGACAGTCGTCCCCAGCTGGAATCAAACGAGAGAGCATGGTGCTGTGAGGCAGCAATGCTAACCACTGAGCCGATTGG
Source organism: Hemiscyllium ocellatum (assembly GCF_020745735.1). Lineage (NCBI taxonomy): Eukaryota > Metazoa > Chordata > Chondrichthyes > Orectolobiformes > Hemiscylliidae > Hemiscyllium > Hemiscyllium ocellatum. Next base: position 922,260 of record NW_026867540.1, read on the forward strand.
GTCTGCAGTCAAGGCTTGAATATCACAGTGACAAGAATGTCCTTTGAATGTTCCAAGTTTTAGTTGTTTCAAACTGAGTAGTAAAAAGGTAAACGTCTTGGTGGAGGAACATCACTAGTCAGTAATATTATTAATGTTGCAGATAGAAAAATCGCCAAGAAGGGTCTGTCTGCAGGATCACTGTGGGTGAAAGTCAGAAACAGGAAAGGAACATCACTTTATTGGGTGTTTTCTATCGGACACCAATACCAACAGATTGTGAGGCAGATATTGGACATGTGTAGAAGTAACGTGGGTTTTGATATTGGTGACTTCGACGTTTCTAAAATTGCATGGCTAAAATTACTTAGCACAAATAGTTTGGATGGGGATTTTGTCAGGTCTGGCCCCGAAGGGTTCCTGATGCAATATATCGAGAAGCTGGGTAGAGAGGAGGCCATATTGGATTTCGTGCTTGGCAACGAACCTGGCCATATGCCAGATCTCTCGGTGGGAGAGCATTATCTTGATAGTCATCACAACTTCCATAACCTTTGCTACAAACATGGAAAGGTTTAGGAGCAGGCGGTATGAGAAAATTTTTTAATTGCGGTGGGGAATTGCAATGCTTTTTGGCAAGAATTGGGGCAACTGGATTGGGAACTAATACTTTCAGGGAAATTCACAACAAAAACGAGCAATTTGTTCCAGAAGCACCAACTGAAAGTGTTGGACAGGTTTGTCCCCATGAGGCAAGAAAGGGTTGGGAGTTTGAAAAAATCTCGGATAACAAGTGATGTGGATAATCTCCGCCACAGGAAGAAAAATATTACTTAATGATTAGGAGGCAAGGATCACAAGGGGCTTTAGAGGATTGCAAAGTACCAAGGAAGGACCGTCATTTGTTTGAGAGGAAAGCGAGAGATAGAGAGAGAGAGACGAGAGCGAGAGAATGAGTGTGTGTGTTTGTGTGTGTGTGAGAGAGAGACTGAGAGAGAGGGGGGTGCATGGGGTCTGGCGTGAATGTAAGTTTTTCTACTTCAAATGGACTTACCTCGAGCGCCAACAGCCTTCCTTTGCTGCAGCAGCCGGAGCAGTGAGTGCAAGGTGCCGAGTGGGAGCAGTCCAATTGCTGTCTGAGACCGATATTTTTTGGGGAGTAGATCAACGGTTCTGTGGACGAAAACGAGACGCCTGAATGATACGTTGTCTCCCAGGTGCGCTCAGGGATGTCTCAGATCGGCAGAAGAATTTTCTGAAAGTGGAAGATGAACAGCTACTCGTCGTGTTGCATATGGGCATCAATGATATCGGAAAACAAATGGATTGAGGTCCTGCAAGCAGATGTAAGAGAGTTAGGAGGCAAGTTAAAAAAAAACGACAACAGAAGTTCTAACAACAGGATTGTTCCCAACGCCACGTGCTTGTCAGAGTAGAAATGAAAGAATAGACAGGGTAAAGGCATGGCTTGAGAGATGGTGAAGGAGGGAAGCGTTCTGATATTTGTGTCATTGAGACTAGTTATGGTGCAGGTGGGACTATTACACACTGCACAGTTTACATCCGGGCTGGACTGGAACCAATGCCTGTTGGGGTGCTTTTGATAATACTGTAGGAGAGGGTGATAAGAAAATGAGAGATGGACAGTTTCAGGGGCCTGTCGGTAAGGAAAATTTCCCACATAAAACGGACTTACCTGGCCCCCATTTGCAGCAGTAGTGACAGTGAATGGCTGAGTGGGAGCGGTCGAAGTACGCGCTCGGAGGGTGAGTGAACTGATATATTAGATGAACAGAAGAATTAAGAAACTGCATTTGCAGTTTTTCCGACCCAACCTCCTCCTCTCATCCAACACAAAGGACTCTGTGATGTGTTGATACTGTTTTACTTTTTTATTGTATCGTTGATTTAAAATTTTTTTTCGTTCCTTTATCCTTCAGCTAAGTTCAGACTAAGTTAAACTTACAATTACAAACGGCAAGGGATAAACCGCACTTTTCTCCTCTTTTTCAACGTGGAATCTCAAGAACACAGATGATATCCCTGACTCTTCACGTGCGGAAAGTGTGTCCAACTGCAGCATGTGTTCGACATTGTGACAGCTCTAGAGCTGCAGAAAGGCACACGTTGGAGCTTGCGTGATGCTGGGGGACTTGTGAATAACACGATTGGTGAATTGGTCACACCACATATTAGGATTGCTGGTGGAGAAACTGAATGTGTGATGAACCAGCAGAAAAAGAGCAGGAAGGTCTTGCAGGTGTCGCCTGTGGGTCATCTCCTTCCACAACAGGTATACCATTTTGGATGATGTTGCGGGGTATTGCAACCCTGGGGAAGGCAGCATCAGTCGTATTCAGAGGACAGTGGCTGCCTCTGCTGTGCAGTAAACTGCAACAAAAGAGAGGAAGGGGTATTGTCCAAGGGGACTTAACTGTATGGAGAATAGACAGACCGTCCTGTGATTGGAGCAAGACTCGCAAATGGTATGTTGCCTCACAGGTGCAAGTGTCAGGCATGTTCCAGATCGGCTGCAGAGCATTCTGAAGACGGACGGTGAAGAGCGAGTTGTCGTGCTGCATTTCGACAGCAATGGTCGAGGTAGAAAAAGGGGTAAAGGTTCTACAACAGTATTTAGAGAGTTGAGAACCATGTTAAAAAAGTAAGAACTCGGAAGTAGCAATCTCAAGATTGCAAACAGTACAGCACTCTCCTCAGATTCAACGGTAAAGCATAGGCAGGATGAATGCGTGGCTTGAGTGATGGTCCGGGGGAAGGGTTCATATTTTTGAGACTTCAGGACCGGTTGTGGCTGAATGGATCTATGACAAATTGGATTGTCTACACCTCGGTTGGTCTGGAACCAAATTCCTTGGTGATGTTTTTTTTCACCAACGCTGTTGGGGACGATGAATATAATGTGGCAGGGGATGGGGATCAAATGAGGAGGTTAGCGGACGGTATGGAGCGAGTTACGAAAACTTTAATGAACCTAGATAATGGAGCTGGCGTGACTCAGGAGAAGAGTAGGTCGGGTGAAGATCATGATCGAAAAGGGAGTAGTTGCCTGAGATGCTTTGTTTTAATGCAGAAAATGTGTTAGCAAAGGTAGATGAACGTTGGGCTTGGGATAGTAACTGGCAGAATGATGTTATTGCCATGACTGAGATTTGGTTGAGGGAAGGGCAAAGACATGGAGCAAAGTACATAGAACGTTGCAGCGCAGTGCAGGCCCTTGGCACTCGATGTTGCGCCAATTTGTGAAATTAATCTGATGCCCATCTCATCTACATCCTTCCATTATAATCCACATGTATGTCCTATGCCTACTTAAATGCCGTTAACATTGCCAAGTCTATTACTGTTGCAGGAAGATCCTTCCAGGTGCCTACAATCCTCTGTGTAAAGAAACTAACCAGATATCTGTCCTAAATCTCTCGCCTCTCAATTCGAATCTCTGTCCCCTCGTTTTAGTCGCCACTATTCCAGGTAAAAAAAAGGCTGTCACTGTTCACCTCACCTAACCCTCTGATATCCTTGTACATCTCGATAAGGTCACCTCGCAACATTCTTCTCTCGAACGATAACAGCCGCAATTCCACCAGTCTTTCCTCGAAAGACCATATTGTCATACCAGGCAACATCGTAGTAAATCTCTGAAACCTTTCCAAAACTTCCATTTCCTTCCTATAACGTGTTGACCAGAACTGCATGCAAAACTCCAGGTGCGACCTTACCACTCTTTCGTTCAGCAGAACCAAGACCTCGTGACGCCGTGGCATTTAAAGAGAGGTTGATTCGATAGCAGAGGAAACATGTTCCTGTCAAAATGAGGGATAGAAATTGCAATGCTGAAGGAACCATGGATGACAGGTGAAATTGTGAGACTGGCTAAGAGGAAAATGGATGCAAAATCTTGGAGACTGAAGGCAGACGAAGCGTTGGAATAACATCGGAAACGTAGGACCAACCTGAAGTGAGGAGTTCAGAGGAATAAAAGAGCATATAGGGGTTGGCCGCGACATTGGCATAAATTGATTTAAAAAAATTAACCTCTTTGTTGATTCCCAGAATGCGGAGGACCTGCTGGCAAAGCACTGAATTTTGAGAAAAGAATTTATGAGGGTATTCTCTCTGCCTCTAGTGATGCAAGCATCATGCAACGAATGAAGCTGTTGCCTGATGCAAACAAAATTGACAGTTCAAGTGCACAAAATGTATTGTTCATTCCCAGAAGAGTTCTTTGAGAATTGCAACGCTGTCAAATGAAACTACATAATAGTGAATGTCCGAATGCATAGAGGGAAAGGAAAACCCAAAGCAAAACTAAATCAGTTCTGAAGAGGATAAGTGAACTAATTTTGACAAGACGCATTAGAAGACAATGCAATACCAGAAACTCTTCGAGCTTTCAGAGGCATTTACCTCTTTCAGAAATGTTAAATCTCTACATTAAGATTTATTCAGGACCGAAGTTTTCTACCTCATTCAGGACCATGACCCATGCTGTTTATGAGCTACAGTGTCACAATGTTGGCCTTTTTTTACAAGATTACTGAGCGCTTAAGTTACTTTTTATTCCCAGCGAGAGTATAATTGACCAGATTCCGAGTTTAAAGGTTTTTGGGGGCCTGTTTTTACCCTAACAGCTAATGCCTCCGGCCTGAGGCACTCATATCTTCAGAAAAAAACACGGTATAATAGAAGTGGAGTGGCCAGCTAGCTGTGAAGCTAATGTTCGTTTAGGTTAGCGATTGTACCTCAGTTCAGCAGTAATGTGTGTAAGAAAGGCTTCTGGGCAAGTCCATCCGTATACTCTTCCTCACACACTTCAAACCTGTAAGCCCGAATTTGTTTCAATTTTACTCTTTGTGCTAAGTCATGTGTTTCTTTGAACTGTTGCAAGTATTTTCGCAACATTATCATTTGGTCGCGATTGTCTGTCGGGTGGTTGGATCGGATAAGTTAACTGGTATTGTATTTACTGGTCTTTCCATCTCATTTCATAATTTTCAAATTAATTCTGGCGGTTTAAAATTGGCAGCTGGACCATCTAATTCTGTCTGGGAATATCCATGACACATTACTCTTAGACAAATAACTGAATTTACGGTCTGCTCTACTTCTTAAAATTGTTTTGAATTGTCGGGTTCTGGTCTATAATAACTGTGAAACTCAATAATTTAGTTCTGCTTCAACCTCATCAATTGGAAAGTGACAGAAATTAAAAGGAACCCAAGTTAATAACTGCTCGCTGGCCTGGCTGCGATACGAAAACAGGAACAGATTATTACGAAAGGCGAGTAGGCAACTCAATTCTTCAGTACGCGCTTCGCCAATGAACATGGTCATGACTGAACTGATCGTGGTCTCAACTCGAGTATCCTATACTTTACCTACCACATTTTCTCAGAATTTTGATCCGAAGCACATCTATTTCTTTCGCGAAACTGGTCATGAATTCGGCCACCACTGAACTGTTCCTGTGAGTTCCACAGATTTACAACTCCCTGATATAAGTAGCTTCTCTTCATCGCAGTTTTATGTTTACCTTATCTCATTTTCTCTCTCTCTCTCTCTGTGACGTCTTTTTTGAAACTGTTCATCAAGGAGGAACATTTGATCAACAAAGCCAGGTATTAAATGCCCTTTACAGTTTGTTCTACCCCAATAAGATCCGCTCTCATTCATCGGGACTAAAGCTAATAGAAAAAGCCAAGACTTTTAAATACAAATCGTATGATAGCCAATTCTTCACCGGAAAAAAAAACTGAAGAAACTTCTCTGAAGGACGTCAAGAGCCAACACTCCCTCCCTCCAGTGTAGATACCAATAATCGACACAATATTCCAATTGTGGTCAAACCAAAGCTTTACACAAGTGTAAAAAAAATGCCCTTACTTTTAATAATTTCCTCTTTTCGCACCAAGTGCCAGTAATTCGTTTGCCGGGCATTTTGTATAGATAGTAATGTGTTGAAGTTCGTCAAGAAAATCCTACAGCACCCCAATAATTACGATGTGCCAAGCAGAAAAGACAGCATTTAACTCGACTCTCTGATTTTCATCAGACAGTTAATACCCTTTCCCAAGCAAGTCGCCGCCCTTGAATCCCTGAGAGCTAATCTTCTCAATCAGTGCACTATGCTGCACTTTATCAACAGCCATCTGGAAGTCTAGGAACGTTGTGTCACATTGGATTTTCCATCATCCACCTTGCAGGATACATCATCAAAAACCTCTACAAATTTGTCAAGCACGACCTCTCCTTCATGAAAGTGTGCAGACACTTAGTTTATTAATGTATTCATTAATTCCACCTTTCTGATTAACTCTATCGACTTCCCTACCAGTGAGGTGAAATTACTTGATTTTGTCTTCAATGTCAACGGGGGTGGTACCAGGGGACTGGAGAGTAGCGAATGTTGTGTCCCTGTTCAAAAAAGGGAATAGGGATAACCCCGGGAATTACAGGCCAGTTAGTCTTAATTCTGTGGTAGGCAAAGTAATGGAAAGGGTAATGAGGAATATGATTTATGAGTATCTGGAAAGACACTGCTTGATTAGGGACAGCCAGCACGGATTTGTGAAGGGTAGGTCTTGCCTTACAAGTCTTACTGAATTCTTTGAGGAGGTGACCAAGCATGTGGACGAGGGTAGAGCAGTGGATGTAGTGTACATGGATTTTAGTAAGGCATTTGATAAGGTTCCCCATGGTAGGCTTATGCAGAAAGTCAGGAGGCATGGGATAGAGGGAAATTTGGCCAATTGGATAGAAAACTGGCTAACCGGTCGAAGTCAGAGAGTGGTGGTAGATGGTAAATATTCATCCTGGAGCCCAGTTACAAGTGGAGTTCTGCAGGGATCAGTTCTGGGTCCTCTGCTGTTTATAATTTTTATTAATGACTTGAATGAGGGAGTCGAAGGGTGGGTCAGTAAATTTGCAGATGGTACGAAGATTGGTGGAGTTGTGGACAGTGAGGAGGGCTGTTGTCGGCTGCAAAGGGACTTAGATATGATACAAAGCTGGGCTGAGGAGTGGCAGATGGAGTTCAACGCTGCCAAGTGTGAGGTTGTCTATTTTGGAAGAACAAATAAGAGTGCGGAATACAGGTTTAATGGTAGGGTTCTTAGTCAGGAGGAGGAACAGAGGGATCTTGGAGTCTATGTGCATAGATCTTTGAAAGTTGGCACTCAGGTGGATAGGGCTTGTAAGAAGGCCTATGGTGTATTAGCGTTCATTAGCAGAGGGATTGAATTCAAGAGTCGTGAAGTGATGTTGCAGCTGTACAGGACTTTGGTTAGGCCACATTTGGAGTACTGTGTGCAGTTCTGGTCGCCTCACTTTAGGAAAGATTTGGAAGCTTTGGAGAGGGTGCAAAGAAGATTTACCAGGGTGTTGCCTGGAATGGAGAATAGTTCGTACGAGGATATGTTGAGAGTTCTCGGCCTTTTCTCGTTGGAACGGCGAAGGATGAGGGGTGACGTGATAGAGGTTTATAAGATGATCAGAGGAATAGATAGAGTAGACAGTCAGAAACATTTCCCCCGGCTACAACAGAGTGTTACAAGGGGACATAAATTTAAGGTGAAGGGTGGAAGGTATAGGGGAGATGTCAGGTGTGGGTTCTTTACCCAGAGAGTGGTGGGGGCATGGAATGCGCTGTCCGTGGGAGTGGTAGAGTCAGAATCATTGGCGACCTTTAAGCGGCAATTGGATAGGTACATGGATGGGTGCTTAATCTAGGATAGATGTTCGGCACAACATCGTGGGCCGAAGGGCCTGTTCTGTGCTGTGTTGTTCTATGTTCTATGTTCTAAAGGTACCCACTTTTTGCCAAAAAACACTTTTGAAGAAGGGTGCCATACTATTCTGTTTTCCATCTATTGATAACTGTCCTCAACCCAGTGTATTTTGGAAAATCACAGCAAATGCATTTACCATTCCCTCTGCCTCTTCCTTCATTTACCTACAATGCCAGCCATCAGTTCGTGTGGAGTTATCCATATTTACACACAACAGTTCAATGAATGTTTTCTCCCGAATTGTTATAATTTCACCAACCTAATCTGCAGTTCTTCTGGTGCAGCAGGCGGTAAAGTAGGTAAATACCATGTTGGCTTTCACTGCGGGTGCAGGAACAGGGATATGTTATGGCAATTACACAAGGCTTTAGTGCGGTCACATCTAGATGTCGTCTGCTTTTCTGAGGACGAACGCTCATGGTCTCGTACGAATGCAGTGAAGGTTTAGCGGGTTGATTCCGTGGATGGAAAGACTGACGTATGAGCGAAGATTTACTCAGTTATGTTTGTTTTACGTGGAGTTCAGATGAATGAGCGGGGATCTTATATCAACTCTGAAAATTCTAAGAAGACGAGACAATGTAGATTCAGACATTATGATTCTGATGGTTGGTGCGTCCAGAAGCAGGGGTCACTGCCTGAGGATTCTGGTGGACCATTTAGGACGTAGATAAGAAGACAATTCTTCACATAAACACTGGTGAATCTGTGGAAATCATTACCACAGGAATCAGTAAATGTGTTCAAGAAGCGGCTAGTTGCAGCACTTGAGGCAGGTGTTATGAAAAGTTATGGGGAAAAAGCAGGATTAACTTATTGAGTTGTACCATCAGTCATAACCGTGATCAATGTCGGAACAGGCTCAAATGGATGATGGCATCCACCACTCCAATATTGTATATGACGTTGCTTAACCTTCCTCCCTTGTATTTTTAATTCCACTTGGAATAATTCAATATTATGATCATTCTTGCCAGTTTCTTTTAGTACTGCTATGTTCATTTCATCCTTAATCATGAAAGAAATTCCACCTCCTTGTCTTTGCTTTCGTAATATTGAGCCATGTAAACATGGCACCCTGTGTCAGTGGTTAGCACTCCTGCCTCACAGCAGCAGGGACACCTGTTCTTTTCCAACCTATGGGGACTGTCTGTGTGGAGTTTCCGAATTCTTCTCGTGTCCACGTCGGTTTCCTGCACAAACAAGTGCAGATCAGGGAAGTTGGCAATACTAAATTACACGTAGTGTTAGGTGCATTAGTCAGAGGCAAATGGGTCTGAGTGGGTTACTCTTTGGAGGTTAAATGTGGAATGGTTGGGCCGAATGGGCCTTTTTCCTCGCTGTAGGGAATCTAATGTAATGACATAAGAACTCGAAGCAGGAGTAGGACATCTGCCGCTTTTAGAGTGCTCCACCGTTCAATAGGACAGTTGCTGATCTTTTCGTGAAATCAGCTCGACTTACCCCTTTGATCACAATCCTTAATTCCTTCCTTGTTTTTGTTTTACAAAAACTGTCTTACCTTTAAAACGTTTACAAAGTAACATTTACTACTTGATTCCGCAAGTATTTCCACAGATATAGAACGCTCTGTGTGAAGGATTTACTTTCCAATTCAGTCCTTAGTGTTCTCCCCATGATTTTAAGGCTACGCCCTCCTATCCTAGTTTCACCTGCCTATGGAAACTCCTCTCTGCTTCTATCTTAACTGTTCCCCTCATAATTTTGTTTGTTTGTGTAAGATAACCACTCAGTCGTCAAAATCCGAATGAATATAATGCCAGTCTACTCAGTGTGTCCACATAAGCCGAATCTCTCAACTGCACAATTAACCTACTGAACCCTCTCTGCAGCCCCTCTGGTGGTAGTGCACTTTTTCTCAAGTATGGAATCTGAAACTGCACGTAATATTCCAGTTGTGGCCTGATCAACACATTTTACAGCTGCAACATAACGTCACTACTTTTTTTAAAAAAAAACTCCCTTCAGCAATGAAGGACAATTCCATTTATGTTCCTCGTTTGCTCTTGTGCCTGCAGACTAACCGCTCTTTAATACGTGCACAAGTCCACCCAGTGCCCTCTGCGTAACAGCGGGCTGCAGCTTATTACCATTTAAACAACCACCTCTTCTTTACCAAAGTGCAGGGCTTCACGTTTGTTCACATTGTATTCCATCTGCCAGACCTTTGTTCAGTCACTTAAATTATCTATGTTCCTCTGCAAGATTTCAAAGTCTTCTGTGCACTTCGATCTGCCACTCATTTCAGTTCCACCCACATACATTAAACGCACAAAGTCGTCCCCGATTCCAAATAATCTACATAAATTTTAAATAATTGTGGTCCCAAAACTGTTGAATGAGGCACACCACAAGTTACTTGTAGCCAACCAGAATGTCAGTCGTTTATCACCACTCTTTGATTCCTGTTCGTCAATCAATTCTACATCCATTCTCATATTTAACCCGTAACGCCATGCACCTTCAGATTATGCAACAACCTCCTCTGTGCCATCTTGCTCTCGTCTTTTGGAAATTTAGGTACACTGCACCCAATGGGTCCACGTTGTGACCCCTTGCTCAGCATGCCTTCATAAAATTCCAAAAGATTTTTTCAGTATGACCTGTCTTTCATGAACCCATCCTGCATCCTCCCAAGAGGAGAATTTCGATCTAGAGGCCTGCCATTTCGTCCAGTCTAATAGACGGAAACATCTTCCCATGACAGAGATTAAGCTAACCATCCGATTGACTCGTGCGTGTTTTGCCTGATTTCCTTTTTAAACAGTGGTGTCACCCTTGCTGTTTTCCAATCTACGAGCTCTGCTCCAGATTCCAGCGAATTTTGGAAAAATATGCAAGTGCCACTTGCCGGTTCTCCTGTCATGGATTTTACTACGTTGGGATGCATTTCATCAGGGTCACGAGACTTTTCTACCTGAGTTCCATTACCTTGACTAACGCTACCTCTTCCATAATAATGATTGTTTCCATATCCCATCTACCCTAATCACTTTGTCAATTAGTGGCATGTTATTAATGTTGTCCAACGTGAGAAGTGATGCAAAATACCTTTTGAATGCCTCAACCAGTTAATCATATCCCATAAGTAAATGCCCCCTCTTATCCTCCAAAGCAGAAACGTTTATTTAGCCACTTTTTTTCGTTTTATGTTTTATAGAAAATGTTGCATTCCGCATTTATATATGGTGCTCGTCATTTTTCTCTCGTGTTCTATCATCCATTTCTTTATAACGATGCTTGCAGCTTTCTGTTGACCTTTAAATGTTTTCCGAATCTTCTAGTTTCCTGCTATTCTTTACTAATTTGTATGCCCTCTTTTCTAATTGGATAGACTCGCTTATTTCCTAATGGAAAGATTACCCATTTTCTTATAGCCCTTCATTTTCACTGAATGTACTCTCACTAAAATCTTTGAAAAATTGATTTGAACGTCGGCCACTGAAAGTTAACTGCCCCACCATAAAATATTTGTTTCCAAAGTACTTTAGAGAAGTTCCTCCTCAGTATATTGTAGTTTCTCATGTTTTTGCACTGAACTCTGCTTTTGGCTTTTATCTTCACATCTCCATCTGTATTCTGAAATCAACCATACTGTGATTGCTCCTTCCAAGAGTATTTCTGCTTCTATGTCATTAATTATTCCTGTATCATTGCACCGTGCATGACCAAAAATACTTTGCTCCGTCTTCGGTTCAATTCCATTCTGTTCAAGGGTATTATTATGGATGCACTCAACAAACCCCTCCACAAGGCTGGCCGGACAGCGCTGGTTCGAGCATTAAATATGAGACTAAAATCCCCCCCAACAATTGCCATGTACTTTTAACAGTTATTATTTATTTATTGCCATCCCAATGTGATGTTAATTACTTGGTGTCCTTTTGATCATGCGCATAACTGAATTTTCTGTCTTTGATTTTTTTTCTTTTCACCCAAATGCATTCCAACTTACTATGATCGCTCTTGAATGTCAGAGCTACACCACATCCCTGACCTTCCTGTGTGTCCTTCCGAATACTCTGAACGCCTGGAGATGCAACTCTCCATCGTGACCATCCTGAAACCACGCCTACGTAATGGCTACTAAATTATTTTCATTTGCGATGAGTTGTACTGTTAAGTCATTGATCTTATCACGAATTCAGGTAAAGTGCCTAATGTTAGTATTCATACCCTCATGATTTCCAAAATATTTCATAATATTTCCTGAGTTATCCATCCCTTTTCATTTCTTTCATACTCTGAATTGCACTTGAACCCTCATGCATGCATGCGAACCGGCTGCTTATCCTTTTTTTGCTGTCATACTTCCTGTCATTCTCCCGTTTCCTCGCCCCTACCCATATTCCTGTTTCAAAGTACGCGTGAACACTCTACTTATACTTCCGTGTGAAAACGGTTTCCAGATCGGTTCAGATGTAAACTGTCCGATCAGTACAGATTTCCCCTGCTACCAAAACTGAAGCTAATGTCCATGAAATAGAATCCTCGACATTTGACACTCAGATTTCAAATGCTGATGATCACTTTTCTGAAATATCCAACATGTTTTAACTATTTGACTGTGTTTGTATCATCAGCTTGGAAGTCTTCTTTTGTTGCACAAATATAACTGGGATTAATTCCCATTTGGAGTACTGTGGTCAGATGTGATCAGCACACCTTGGCAAGCATATATTGAACTTGGACAAAGTACGATGTTGTCTTCTGTGTATGACAACAACACACAACGAACTGTTCAAATCATTAATTCCAATAGTTGGCGCACACCCTTGTCTGCTGAGTTATTCTTTAACCCTATAAGTATCCAGAGATTTGGATAGGAATGCAGCATAATTTAACAACAATATTTCTTGGACATCAGGACTGATGTTATTCAGAAGGTTACAGAAAATATGCCCTGCTTTGTGGAAAATTTCGAAAGCTGTTGTGTCATCTGGTCAAAATCATCAATCAAATAGAGTATTTAAAAAGATGGCATATCCACACATTTCGGGCTCTAGCACTGAGGGAATGATCTGAGATTTGTGAGGAGACTATTCAGGCGAGATGTTCGGAAGAGCTGCTATGGGCAAGGGGTGGAAAATGTTTGGAACACTCTGTCACAAATGACAGAGGTTGCTGCATCAATGACTAATTTCAAGTTTGCTCGAATGATCTTTGTATCATACTATGTTGTAAGGGGTATGAGCTAAAGACATGTACCTAAGAACGATGAATTTTGGGCAAAAATCACACAGGAATGCTTTATGTATAGGAGCATAGAGTGATAGAGTCATAGAGACGTACAGCATGGAAACAGACCCATCTGTTCAACCCGTCCATGCAGACCAGCGATCACAATCTAGGCCAACCTGCCAGCACTCAGACCATATCCCTCAAAGCTCCAACTATTCATATACCCATCCAAATGCCTCTTAAATATTGCAATTCTACCAGCCTCCAGCACTTCATCTGGCAGCTCATTCAATACACGTACCACATTCTGTGTGAAAAAGTTGCCCCTGAGGTCTCTTTTATATCTTTCCCCTCTCACCCCAAACCTATGTATTCTAGTTGTGGAATACCCAACGCCCCAGGGAAAATAATTTGCTCATTTATCCTATCCATGCCCCTCATACTTGTGTGAACTTCTATAATGTCACCCCTCAGCCTCCAACGCTCCAGGGAAAATAGCCCCAGTGTGTTCAGCTTCTCCCTATAGCTCAAAATCACAAACCCTGGCAAGTACTTGGCAATCTTTTCTGAACCCTGTCAAGATTTACAACGTCATTCTGATAGAAAGGAGACTAGAATTGCATACAATATTCAAACAGTTGGCTAACCAAGTACAGCCTCAACATGACATCCTAACTATTGTATTCAATACTCTGACCAATCAGCAAAAGCATACCAAACGCCTTCTTCACTATCCTATCTACCTGCGACTCCACTTTCAAGGAGCTATAAACCTGCACTCCAAAGTCTTTTTGTTCAGCAACACTCCCCAGGAGCTGACCATTAAGTGTACAAGTCCTGCTAAGATTTCCTTTCCCATAATGCAGCACCTCGCATTTATCTGAATTAAACTCCATCTGCCACTTCTCAGCCCATTAGCCGATCTGGTAAGATCTGATTTGGCCATGCTGAATTGCCCGTAGTGTTAGATGTAGGGGAATGATTCTGGGTGGGTTGTGCTTCGGCGGTTTGGTATGGACTTGTTGGGCCTAAGGGCCTGTTTCCACACTGTAAGTAATCTAATCTAATCTAATCTAATCCTGTTGTAATCTGAGGTAACCATCTTCGTTGTTCACGACACCTCCAATTTTGGTATCATCTGCAAATTTACTAACTGTACCTCTTATATTCGCATCCAAATCATTTTTGTAAATGACCAAAGAGTAGAGGACCCAGCACCGATTCTTGTGGCACTCCGCTCGTCACAGGCCTGCAGTCCCGACAAACTAGCCTCCACCACCACCATCTGCCTTCTTCCTTTAAGCCAGTTCTGTATACAAATAGCTAGTTCTCCCTGTAGTCCGTGAGATCTAACCTTGCTAACCAGTCCCCCGTGGGGAACCTGATCGAACGCCGTACTGAAATCCAAATAGATCAATTTTATCGTTCTGACTTCATCATTCCTCTTCGTGACTTCGACAAAACAACTCAACCAAGTTTGTAAGACATGATTGCCCATACACAAAGACACGTTAACTACATTTAATCAGTCCTTGCCTTGCCAAATATATGTAGATCCTGTCCCTTAGGATTACTTCCAATAACTTTTCCATCACCGGCATCAGACTCACTGGTCTATAGTTACCTGGCTTGTCCTTACAGCCCTTCTTAAACAGTGGCACCATGTTAGCCAACCTCCAGTCTTCTAGCACATCACCTGTGACTATCGATGATGCAAACCTTTCAGCAAACGCCCAGCAATCACTTCTGTAACTTACCACAGGATTCTAGGGTACACCTGATCAGGTCCTAGGGATTTATCCAAATTTATATTTTTCAAGACATCCAACACTTCTTCCTCTGTAGTATGGACATTTTGTACGGTGTCATCATTTATTTCCCTACCGACTGCACCTTGCATATCCTTTTCCACAGCAAACACTGATGCAGAATACTCGTTTAGTATCTCCACCATTTTTTACGGTTCAACACAGAGGCCGCCTTGCTGCTCTTTGAGGGACCCTATTTTCTCCCTAGTTACCCTTTTGTCCTTAGCATATTTGTAATAAGATTCTCCTTATTCCTATTTGCCAATGCGATCTCATGTCTCCTTTGTGCCGTCCTGATATCCCTCTTCAGTATACTCCTACTGACTTTATAATCTTCTGAGGATTCACTCGTTCTAACCTGTCTTTACCTTACATATGCTTCCTTCTTTTTTTAACGAAACCCTCAATTTCTCTGGTCATCCAACATTCCCTAGCCATAGCAAACTTTCCTTTCACCCAAAGAGGAATATAATTTCTCTGGATTCTCGTTAACTCATTGCTAAAGACTTCCCATTTTACAATCGTCCCTTTATCTGTGAACATCTGTCCCAAATAGGCTTGTCATCTCTGATTACAAGAACTTCATTGCAACCTGACGATCCGAAATATCTGTGCTTAATTTCGAGACAGGAGGAGCCCACTATTGTACAGACTGAGGGAAATGAAATTTTGGAAGTGTTCTAAGAAATCAATCATGCACCATTGCGGACTGGCAGGAGTGTTAACGAGATGGGGAGGCTGCTGAACGACAAGGGAAGACGAAGGGAGTGGACCATGAAGAGACTAATCGAGCACAAGGACATACAATTTGAGGTTACGAACGTTCATAGGATCTGTACATGCGCAAACTATATTCTAAATTTGGAAGGACTCGATAGGAGGGCGAGTTGGTCAGAAAGGTAGTAGCTGCAGACAATATTATTAATCTTTATGCCTAATGATTGTCCAACACCAACATATTTTATCCGTATCTATTTTTAATCGTTGTGTTGAGTCCATCAACACTTAATAAGTAAATTACCGTCCAAGCCTTCCCAACAAGACAGCCGACTGCAATGTTAAAATGCAACACAATGTGGAAAATAGAATGAGATGCAATTTGATTGGAGGAACAGGGGAATAGAGTATTTTCTAAATTAGGAAGAACTTCGGAGTTCTGACGCGCTGATCGACATGTGAGTCCTGCTTCTGGATTTTCTTCAGGTTGGTTTGCAATTTCACTTGGAGGGAAGGAAGACAAATGAAATTTCAACATTCATTTTGAGCGTGCTAGAAGTAAAATCCGTGGATGTACTGCTACTGCTGTGTAAGGCTCCAGTCCGACCAGATTTGGAATATAGTGTGTCAATTAACCTAACTTATCGTTGGGAATCAGGGCATAACATGGAACCCAGGAGCAGGAGTTAATTTTGCCGTTTGATTAAATGAGTGATCAGACAGAAGGGATATATCACCAATTTTTTGAATTGTCGTCGGAACTTATTCTGTGTCACGACGTAGATTCCAGTGTTTGTGCAGCAACTCAGGAGCTGTAGAATAAATCCTAATTCTTGGACATACGCAGGCACATAAATAAAATAGCCCAGATTATGCATTCGTTGAAGCATTCCATTCACGGCAAACACTGCCCACAGCAGGATGAAGTTGCCTGAAATCATAAACAGAAGAACAATTGATTTTCTTCGGTTCTCCATCTCCGTGTCTCTGGGACACTCCCCATTGTTGTGAGTCCGGAATCTCCTGCGGGCTCTGCTGCTCACTACAATATGTCTGACGGTGAAAATGTTGAGCAGCAAAATCAGAACGAATGGGAGACAAGGTGAGAGAATGTAGTGAACAATTTCAATTATGGCCCATAACTTTAAGTTATCATCACTCAATTCTATACCACAAAACATAGGATCGTTAAATAAACCATAATTATTGTTATACATAAAATACCAGCTGATGTTATTTAAACAGCTCAGTACAGTCACTGTTCCAATAACCATCGCCGCTGTTTTCTCATTACAATATTTAGTTTTGTACTTGTGACAACGAATGGCTACCAAGCGGTCGAAGGTGAATGTGACTGTGAACCAGACTGAGCAATCGGATGCTGCATAAAGCAGGACGGCATGAATGTTGCACACATGTATATTCCCCAGGAAAGTGAAGACTTCCGAATAAACAATTGGAATATGTCTCAATATCAGGTCAAGGATCACCACCAGTAAATCTGCGATTGCCATGTTCATCAGATAGCGAGTGACACATCTGGAGAGTCCACACTTCCCACGGAACAGGATCACAATCGTCACTGTATTAACTGTGGAAAAGGAAACTTCGAAATAATACTTAACGATTGATGAGGGAAGAAATAATGTTCACTTCATCCATAAGTGGTGCACAGTCATGACTGTGTTTCCCATTCAGAAGGCATAATCCATTATGAGTGCCATCCAAATTCGCATTCTCTACTCCGACATAGCTAATTGTTTCAGACATAGTTGTAGGAGAATGTGACTGAACGCGTGGTGTTGGAAAAGCACGGCCGGTCAGGAAGCATCGAGGAGACGGAGAGTCGACATTTCGAGCATAACCTCTTCGTCAGCAAACAGGGAAAAGCCCAATTAGGTGAGAGATCAATGGAAGCAAGCGGACTGTGGGGAAGGTAGCAGGGAATTCAATAGGTAGATGAAGATGAGGGATTTTGGTTAAATGTCAGAAAGGAGGTTGATGGGAATTGGTAGGAAGGAAGATGGAAATTTGGACAGTTTCAGAGGTTGCTGTCGAGTCGGAATGTTGACTCTGGAATACGTTGGCAAGATGGACGGTGGCGATTGAAGAAATGCGTGAAATATACATTGATCCAGTATGGTTGCAGGGAACAAAGGTGGACGATGCGGCAGTATTCATCCAGGTGTTGGGTGGCTATATATTTGTTGTGGAGGAAACCCTGGATGTGCATGCCTTTGGTGGAGTGGGAGTTGGATTTAAAGTGTTTGGCCACAGGGCAATAAGGTTTTTAGTGCATGTATCTCAGAGATGATCTCTGAAACGTACTGCAAGTAAGCGTTCTGACTGCTTCAGTTGGAGGGTAAGCACAACGAGAGCAACGGACACAGTATATGATGTGTGTGGAAGTGAAGTTAAATCTCTGTCGATTGTGGAAGGATCCTTCGGGATCTTGGACTGTGGTGAGTAGGGAGGTGTAGGTGGAGGCTTTGTAATTTGTCCATTGGTAAGGAAAGATGCTGGGATGACTGTTGGGTTGGCAAGTGAAGATGCTGGGAGCGGAAGGTTGGTTGATGGGGATCTTGGACCTAAAGGAGGAGTACTCCAGGGAATTGCCCCTGTGGAGCGCATGTACGGGTGGGGCGAGAAATATATTTAGAGTGACGTGGTCTGTTTGAAGTTAGTGGAAATGGTCGAGGATGACACGTTTTTATGTTGGTTGTTGGGCCAGAACGTGAGGACCAGGGGTGCTCTGTGCTTGCTGTGATTGGATGGATGCGCTTCAAGGGCAGATGCAAAAAGGAGGAGGATATGGACTCGAGGGAGTCTTGAAGAAAAGGGTGGGGAAATTGCTTTGTGTTGAGTCTGTCAACGGAAACGAAGACGGATAGGTACTGGAAAGAGAGGGATGTGTGCGAGATCATCCAGCTGAATTTGTGGCCAGGGAATAAATTGTTATTAAAATTCATAAACTTTTCAAACTCATGGAGGGAGCACGATGTGGGGTTGTTGCGGAGGAAATAGCTGAGAATGGTGCCGGTGCATCTGCGGAAAACACACTGTTCCCCTTTCTTCAGGAAGAATCAGGCACAGCTGGGAAAAATACTGGTGTCTCTGGATACCCAGCACACCAGCAGATCAGGCATCAACTTACGGACACATTTTCCTCCTGCCCACTCAATCACGAGCTCACCTGCCAACACCAAACTTTCATGTATTAGACCATCCACAATTGCATCACTATAAATACCGGAAGAAACATCAAAGCAGCGCTTCACAGGAGGCTCCAATAGCACTGATGATGTTCCCTAGCCAGGGAACGAAACGTTTGCAGCAAAAACTTCCAGCTCGGCGAACAGAACCACAACAACGGACACCCGAGCTACAAATCTTCAACCAGACTTTTTGTGCATTCCCCATCCTCTGATGCATGGAGCAGAACATCTTCCGCAGATACACTGACAACAATCTCCTCCATTTCCTCCGCTTCATCAATGACTCTATCGGTGCCAGCTCATGCTCCTGCAAGCAACATGAACAGTTCATCAACTTCACCAATACCTTTTACCCTGACCTCAACTTACCTGGACCATCTGGGGAACCTCTCTCCCCTTCCTGGACCTCTGCATCTTCATTTCCGTTAACAAAGACAAAACAGACATCGACTTCAAACCCACTACCTCCCACAGCTAACTGGACGACAACTCGTCCCATCTTGGCCTCTGTGAAAGCACTATCCATTCATTCCAATTCATCTCACACATCTTAACATAGCAGGACTAATTCGACCAAAGAAAATTCCCGATGGCCTCCTTCAACATGACTGCAATTTCCCCTCCCTATGGTCGACGATGTTCTCCAGTGCATCTCCACCATTTCGCTCACCTATGCCCTTAAACCCTTCCTTTTCAATCAGAACAAGGACATTCCTCCCCGCTCCTTAACTTGCACCGCACCAATACCACATTCAAGTTTACATCTTCAGCTGTGTCGGCCACCTGTGATATATTTCGCTTTCCACCGCCACCTGCAATCCAGATATTATAACCACTGAGAATCCCTTGTGCGGGCCATAGCATCCAGCACCACATCGTCCACACCTGGCACCTTTCCTTGACACCTTAGAAGGAGGAAAACTTGCGCCTACACATTCAAACTCACCGCCATCCATAGCCCTAAGTGATCCTTTCGCATTTGGACAGAGATTTAGCTTTGCTTCCAAACACATCACCTGTTGTGTCCATTGGTTTTGGTGCGGTATCCTCGATATTGGAGCGACGGGGCGGCTACTGGTGGCGTTTCTGAGAACATCTCCAAGAAACATGGACTAAAGAATCTCACCGTCGTGTGGCAGAACACATTAACTCACCCTCCCAACCGTCAAAAACATGCAAGTCCTGGACCTCCTCCACCGTAAGACTCTGGGCTGCCGATGCATGGAGGAAGAATGCCTCAAACCGCGCCCATGGGACCCTCCAACCACACGGGATCGATGCAGATTTCACCAGTTTCTTCACTTCCCACCCATCCCACTCGCCACCCAATTCCAGAGCCAACCTTGAAACTCAGCTCCACCTGCTTGAACTGTCGTATCTCTCCATTTTCCTTCCCACAAATTTGCTCCACCCAGCTTTCCAAACAATCTCCATCATCGCCAAACTCTATCTGAAAATCGCATTCTCAGTTCCCTTCCCCAGCATCACCCATGTATCTTTCAGGCCCCTTGGGCCACCCCCCTAATTCGTGATGGAGGGCTGTTGCTCAAAAGTTCGGCTGTCCTCCACTTCACATGCTGCCTTTGTTTTCCAGCACCACACTTTTCGACGCGGGGTATGTTCTGACAATATCTGTGCGTGATATAATCTGAGCATGAGAGTGTTTGCCATTGATTGTGTGTGCGTATTTGTGTGTGTGCACGCACATGTGTGTGTGTGTAACAGAGAGTTCGAGAAAGAGAGAGAGAATTTCTCTGTGCATTTGGGAAAGCATCTGAAAGGGTTTATGTGAGTGATAGTGGGCGTATGCATTTTTGCAAGAGTGAGAATCTGTGAGAGAGATTGCGCCTGTGTCTGTCTGAAATGCAGTCATCTTATATTAAATACATTGAATTTCCCGATGCAGAACTCTGGTTCAAATATTCACGGTCTATCAATCAAATATCGCCAACTCCTGCAGAGTATTTCAGGTGATCCTTCGGCATTTGCTAGTAGATAATTAGATCCATAGCGACGAGAATAAGAAGCAGCAAAGCAATCCACTTCGTCTGCGGTAGTGACTGTATAGACAGTGTAATGTAGACTGGTCTAACATAACTTTACACATATATACCAAGGGGAGTAAGGAAAAATTAACAATCCATCTACCAGCAAACGTGGATCAGGAAACAGTTCAGGACAATAAGTGAAGAGTACAACACGGTTTAGACAATGGATAAGGACGTTTAGTACTTACGGGGGACACTGACAGCAGCAAGTATTGGGTAGTAAATCCTCTCAAAATCCTGAATTATTGTTTTGATGTAGAAAGCCCCATTAATCCATGACAACGCGATGAGGTATCCTTCAAGAGTATATAGATCGAAATCATTGAAATTCATGACGCTTTATCTGCCAGTAGTTGAAGGGTTATTCTGTGCAGTTGAGCCAGGAATCCTTTTATGGAACAGATAGAGAAGTCCCTGAGAGACTTTGCTCATTAATTGTGGAGCAGAAATTAATTCACCATCAACAGCTGCGTTTCGATTTTAGGATTGTTTATGCCATGTTCCGTCACTGAGCAAGTGACTTCAGTTCTCCCGAGGAATCCAGATGTCTTTTTTTTTGTGAAACTCGAATGAGCTTGTCAAACTTAACTGAGAAAATTACAGAGTTATGAGTCACTCTTTGTGGCTGGCTGAACCGAGAGCAAGAGGCTAGGTCTGTTGGAATACAATGTACTAAAGCAAAATAATTTTCTGTTTTACACTATTTATTGAAATGGGGAAAATATTATTTTTAAACATCAAAGATGGTTCAAAGGATACTTGCACGTTTGGGAAGTAAGTCACCTCAGGCTCATTGCTGACATCATGAGTGAGAAGTGCACCCAATTCCTGTGTATTAAGAACCAATTTAGGGAACTGCAGGTGGAGCTGGATGAACGTCCGGTCATTCAGAAGGTGGGGGCAGTAATTGTGAGGAGTTACAGTGAGGTAGTTACTCCACATCCACACGAAGATGTTAGATAGGTTACCGTCAGGAGTAAGTAAGGGAACCATTCAGCAGCGCAGGGATGTTTTGTGGTGATTCGCCGCAACAAGTATAACATTTTGGATACTCCTGGTGGAAAGACGAACCAGGCAAAAGTCATGCAGAAGAGGTCGCTGGTGCAGAGTCTATTCATACTGCTCTGTGGGGAAGGGGAAAAGGAGCAGAGCTTTAGTCTTTGGTGAGTCTATAGTCACGATAATTGATAGGCGGTTTTGTGGGAAAGAGAGTAACACACGATTGGTTTGTTGCCACGCAGGTGACAAGGTTCTTGATGTTGCATGGCTTAGAAAGGGTTAACACTTGGAATTTGTTTCTATTAGTTCCCCTCTCAACCTTCTAAAGTCCAATTAATAAGATCCCAGGATCCTCAGCCTGACATCATATCTTCGACCTACCAATACAGGGATCATCCGTGTGAAACTCCGCTGGAAATGCTACAGTGCAAGTACGTCCTTCGTGAGGTTTGGGGCCCAAAACTCGACACAGTATTCTAACCGTGTCCTAACCAGAGCTTTAAAAAGTCTCAGTTGCACATCTCCCCTTTTACATTCCAAAACTCTTGACAAAAATAACAAAATTACATTTGCTTCCTTAACCACTGCAGGTGAAGCTGGAAGAACGTCGGGTCATTCACAAGGCGGAGGCAGTTATTGTATGGAATTACAGGGAGGTCGTTACTCCACTTTCACGCAAAGAAGGTAGATGGGTTACCGTCCGGAGTTAGGAAAGAAACCATTAGGCAGTGCAGGGATATTCTGTGGAGATTCGCTGAAAAAAAAATACCATTTTGGATACTGATGAGGGAACGACTAACCAGGAGTAAGTAATGGGGTAGAGGTTGCTGCATCAGAGTATATCCCTGCTGCTCAGTAGGGAAGGGAAAGAGAAGCAGAGCTTTTGTCATTGGGGAGTCATTGCCAGGAGAACAGAGAGGAGTTTTGTGGGGACGAGAGTAACTCACGATTGGGTTGTTGCCTCCCAGGTGCCAAGGTTCGCGATGTCGCTGATCGTGTTTTCGGGATCCTTGAGGGGGAATGGAAGCAGACCCAAGTCGTTGTCCATGTCGGCATCAACAAAATAGGTAGGAAGATAGGAGGGCACCGAAGGGAAAAAATCAGGGAGATAGATTGGAAGCTTAGAGCAAGAACAAACAGTGTTATTATCTCTGGTTTGTTGCCCGTGGCACATGTCAGTGAAGCGAGGAATACGGAGCGAGTGGAGCTGAATGCGTGACTGCAAAAATGGTGCAGGAGCAAATGGTTTTGATTTTGCATAATTGAAGCTCCTTCTTGGGAAGATGGGTTCTCTACAAACAGGATGTTCTTTATCTGTATCAGAGGGGTATCAATATCCTTATTCGGAAATTTGCTTCTCCTCCTTGGGTGGTGGAGGTCGTTAAAACAATACAACAGTGGGATGTGAAACTGAATTGTTGTTCCAGCAGAGAGAAGGTTGATGGTAGTGAGGTCTGGGATAGGTTTACAAGGTCGCAAGATGTTACTGGCAACCAAGATGTTGGTTTGAAATGTGTGTACTTCAATGCCAGGAGCATCCATGAGACCATAAGACACAGGAGTGGAAGTAAGGCCATTCGTCCCATCGAGTCCACCTCGCTATTCAACCATGGCGGATGGGCATTTCAACGGCACTTACCTCCATTTTCCCCCATACCTGCGAGATTAGGAATTTATCAATCTCTGCCTTGAAGACATTTTATGGCCTCACGACGCTCCGTAGTACAGAATTTCGCATCTCCACCACTCTGGCTGAAGAAATGTCTCCTCATTTCCGTTTTAAATTGAACCCCACTAATTATCAGGCTGTGCCCACGATTACAAGTAGGCTCGTCTGACTTTCTATAAGATCTGTTCTCAACCTTCCAAATTCGAACGAGTATGATCCCAGGATCCTCAGCCTTTCATCATATGTTAGGCCTACCATTCCAGGCATCATCCGTGTGAAACTCTCCTGGACATGTTCCAGTGCCACTACCTCCTTCCTGAGATGTGGGGCACAAAACTCGACATAGTATTCGAAATGGGTCCGAACTAGAGTTTTATAAAGTCTCAGTAGCGCGTCTTTCGTTTTACATCACAACTTCCTTCAGAAAAATGACAACAATTACATTTGTTTTCTTCACCACCGACTCAACTTGCAAGTCAACCTTCAGAGAAACCTGGAGTCGCACTCCCCGTTAGATGTGTACTTTGGCTTTCGGAATTTTCTCATCGTTTAGAAAATCATCAGTCCCTTTATCCCTTTTATCCGAAGTGCAAGACATCGCTTTTGGTCTGGCATAAGGTTGGTGATCTTGCATAATGGGTTAGTTCCTAGGATTTCGATCTTGTGGTCATTGCAGAAACATGATTCGCGGAGGGACAGGAATGGTTTTAGTAGATTCCGGCATTTAGATGTGTCAGCAAGAAGAGAGAAGATGGCAAATGGGGTGTGGCACTGTTAATCAAGTATAGCATTACAGCAGCTGAGAGATCGGTTGTGGACAAAGCCACTGACACTGAAAACCAGAAAGGATGGGTCACATATTGGCAGGTTCCTACTGTTCCAGTGGTATAGAAAGGATAACTAAGACGATTCTCAATATCCACAGATCCAAACCAGGGAGGAGATTGCAGAGACTTTGGCTTCTATAGTCATGTCATGATTATTGACAGGAGTATCGCCAGAAGTATTGAGGATGGTAAATTTTGTTCCCTTGTTTAAGAAGGGGATTCGGGACAACCGTGACATTAATAGGCCAGTGAGCCTTACATCCGTTGAGGGTACGATGTTGGAAAAATTATAAGCGATAGAAACTTTAATCATCTGGAAATGAATAATTTGTTTATGTCTCGTCAACACGGTTTTGTGAAGGGTGGGTCGTGCTTCATTAACATTACTAATTTCGTCGAGAACGTGAAAATACAGATGGATGAAGGTAAAGCGATGCTATGGCATACATAAACTTCAGTAAGGCGTTTAATAAAGTTCCACACGATGGCATTTTGGACAAAACATGACGGTTCGGGATTGAAGGTGATTGAGCGGTTTGAAGCAGAAATTGGCTAGCTGAACGAAAAGAAATGGGTGGTGATTTCAGTTACCAGTGGCGTGCCACCAGGATCTGTTTTGAGCCCACTGCGGTTTATAATTTTTATAAATGATCTGGATGTGGGTTTATAAATAAGGGCTAATAAATTTGAGGATGACACTGATGTAGGCACTGTTGCAGATAGTGACACAGTATTGTGTGGTTTACAGAGGGTCATACATACCTTGCAGAGCTGTGCTGAGAAATGGCACATGGAGGTTAATGCGAAAAATTGTGAGGTAGTTCAATTCAGAAGAAAGAACAGGAATGCAGAATACTGGGCTAATGATAAAATTCTTAGCAGTGTTGGTCAACAGAGAGATCTCGGTGCCCTGATACATAAATCTGTGTAAATGGCCACCCTGGTTGGTCGGGCTGTGGAGAATACAACTGGTCTGTTAGCGTTTATTGGTAGAGGGATTGGGTTTACGAGCCACGTGGTCATGCTTCAGC
Organism: Hemiscyllium ocellatum; assembly: GCF_020745735.1. Classification (NCBI taxonomy): domain Eukaryota; kingdom Metazoa; phylum Chordata; class Chondrichthyes; order Orectolobiformes; family Hemiscylliidae; genus Hemiscyllium; species Hemiscyllium ocellatum. The sequence goes on from NW_026867540.1 coordinate 947,560, forward strand.
TCGACCAGATAATGGCAAGGCCCTCCTGGAGTATTGTGTACAGTTCTGGTCACTGCATTATTAGAAAAGTGGGGAAGTTTTGGAATGGGTTTCAGAGGAGATTTACTGTGATGCTGCCTGGTAAAGAAGGAATTTCTTACGAGGGAACTGAAGCTGTTTTCCTTGGAGAGAAGTTTGGGAGGTGACTTTATCGAAATATATATGATAATCTGAATATTAGATAGAGTGGACAGTGAGAGCCATTTTACTCTAATGATGAAGGCTAACACAAGGAGACATTATTTTCAATTGAGAGGTGATAGATTTAGGATAGTTATTCCGGATATTTTCTTCAATCAGAGAGTAGTAGTAGCGTGGAACGTCCTGCCTGAAACAATAACAGACTCGCCGACATTAAGAACATTTAAATGGGCACTGGACATACATTTGGAAAATAATAGAATAATGTAGGTTATGTGGGCATCAGATTATTTTCAAAGGTCGGCCTAACATCGAATGCCTAATGGCCTAGACTGTGAGGTAACGTTCTATATACTACGTTCTGTGTTCATTGTAAGTACTGTTTACAAAGCTTTAGTCTCAACAATTGGGTGGCGAGTGACAGACGAGTCTCAGCTCGGGATAATGTGAAATACGCTAGACTCTGTATAGTGAGTAGACATAAAGATCTATAGGGCAGGTGCAGGCCAATGCGCCTATCCTTTCAGCACCGGTAACCCATCATTTGAACATTTTGATTCTCATTTTGCTGCACTCAGCATTTAACCACGCATGGCTTGGCACTACGTGTGCTCATCTAAATACTTATTTCACGCTATGAAGGGTTCCACCTTGAGCAACATTCCAGGAGAGAGTTCCATATTGTAACTACTCTCTGAGTGAAAAAAGCCTCAAATCTCCTCGAGATCGCCTGACCTGTCTTTAAATCTATGCCACCTGTTCATTGTTCCCTCCCTGAAGGAAGAAAATTTCTTCCTGTCCACCCTATCCATGCCGCTGAAAACGTTGTATATCTCAATCACTTCCCTTCACTGTCTGCTCTCCTGTCATGCAACCAACCTGAGTTTATGTAATCGCTCTTCATCACTGAACATTTTCTGATAAATCACCACATCTCCCTCGAATCATCATTTCACACTTGTTAGTGGAATGACGTCACTCTGTGATGTGGATCCGAGAACGTACGCGGTGCTCTAGTTGTGACCAAACCAACGTTGAATGCAGTTCTAGGCCGCAATCCCTATATTTCGATTAACAGATGCATGTACACCATATGCCTTCTTAATAATTTTATCCAGGAATCCTGACATACTATATAACAGGTCGCACGTTGGCTCAGCCGTTACCATGGCTGCAAGTATAATCAGGGACCTGGACTTGATTTAAAACGTCAGGCGACTGTCTGTGAAACGTTTGCACGTTATCCCCGTTTATGAGTGGGTTTTTGCCTGGTGGTCCTGTTTCCATCCACAGCCAAAAGATGTGTGGATTATGAAGAATTGTTCAAGGATGTGTATTTTGTGTGCGGTCGCCAGGGAAATTAAGGATTTCAGGAAAAAGAGGTGGATCTGGGTGGGATGCTCTTTTAGGGTTGGTGTGGGTTTGTTGGGCCGAATGGCCTGTTTACACACTGTCGGGATTCCCTAGTGGACAAACACTTCAAGGTTCCTCTGTTCCACGGTGCGGGTCAGAGTTTGATTGTTCACCATACATGCTGTATTCTCGTTTGTCCTGACAAAGCACATCGCCTGGCATATCTCCAGGTTGAAATCCATTTGCCTCTGATAATCCTATCTGCGACTTCCTGCAAGCTACGATTATCCTCCTCACTATTTATCACGACAACATTTTTTTTTATGTGTGAAATTATTAATCACACATCTGATTGCCTTCCAACAACGATGTATTTGGCTCTTAGGTCGATAAATAGCTTGGGGAGAGGGCTGTTGGACCGAAGATGTCACAACTCTCCAAGATCCAAACTTTTCTTTAGTTGATGCATGTATAAAACATGGAGATAGACGGTTCATTTCCCATAACCATTTACTCTGAGGCTTTTAATGAGAACGGCCTTTCCAGTTTCGAACTTGGCAATATGTATCATATGCAAATAATTCAAAGAACCCAAAAAAAAATGAAGGTCAAGAAACAATACAATGAGTAAAAAAAAAGTCCTTGCCAGTAATGCTTATGGAGCGGGGCCAGTTTATTATTTTTCGATCTTTCCCTACGCCTGTAACATCACTACTTTTAACCGTGCCTGTATCTGTGTGTTGCGGGAAATATATCAGTGACTTAGAGTTTTCATTGTTAGAAATTTTTATCCACAGTTCATGACTGAGTACTTGTGTCGAGAGACTCTGCTTTTGAACATTTTCTATACATACAGATGAACGAGTGCCTTTTCAATATTTTTAATGTACTCATATTAAACACTTTCTCCGGAAGATCATTCTATATGTGCACCACCCCCTAAGCAAAGCATGCAGGCCCTCATGTTCGCTCTTACTTTTTCCCTCGAATCTTAAACTGATGCTATACATTCCTTGATTCCACAATCTTGGGAAAACGACAAAGTGAATCAATACTTCTCATTATCTTATATAATTCTTTGAGCTCCCCTCTCAGTCTCGGAAGCCCTACAGTCAGGAGTCTAAGCTTGTCCAAACTCTGCCGATATCTCAGACCGCTGAGTCCTGGAAACATCCTTGCTAATTTGTTAAGCACTCTTTCCAGTTAAATAACAGCTTTCCTTTAATAATTTGGACAAAACTGAACACAATGCACGTTGTGCGGCCTCACCAAAATCCTGTCCAAACAGACTATAACTTTGCAACGTCGATACTCGGTGGATTAACCAATGAGGGTGCCAAAAACTTCCTTCACTGCCATATCTAGCTGTGGCTCCACTTGCAGATAAATGTGCACCTGATCTCCAAGGTCCCTCTGTTCCACTACGCTCCTTGCAACCCTACAATTTAGCATGAGCGTTCTACCTTGAATTGATTTTGAAAAATGCAAGACCTCACACTTATTTATATTTACACTCCGATTTGCATGCGATTTGCATTGTTAGAAATGCAATTTAATTTTACGTCAATGATGTCTGGACGTCACGGATAGAAGTTCTGAGAATAGATTATACAACGAGACCACTTTTGTCAACAATTTTAAAGGGATTCGTGAGATCTGAAGTGTATCTCAGAGACATAATTCGAAAAACGACAGACAGGTGAAGATGAATTATTTTATTCAAAAATTAGCAGGCACAGACTGAAAATTATTTTCACGGGCTTTAGAATTGATGTTAGCAAATACTTTGACATGCAAAGGCTGGATGGTAGATGTTTCAAAATGTCTTCCACAAACAACATTGGATACTGAATTAGTTGTTGTTGTGATATCTAGGAAAGACATTTTTGTTCATCCAAATGTAAGCAGGCGCTTGTGTTGTGCAATAAGGGAACTCAATGTTGAATCCTAAAGACTGCAGGAAACTCCAAGTAGAAGGTTGTTTTTAGATTCAACAGAACCCAGGGCACTCCAGAAAATGAGTTTTGACAGGTCACAGGCGACTATTTGACTTGTGGGTGAAAAGCTATCGTTGGAGAAGGGGGCGTATTGCACTTAACGTTGGACCTCTGCAAGGTGTTTTGTTGTCTCCAATAATTTTCCAAATGCCGTGAGGAAAACTAGATTTATTTCCCCCAAGAGGGCTTTTACTGAGTTTTTTAAACGTCAATTTGGAAAAGTTGGAAGTTGAAAACCAGTTGCCCTGAGCCTCCAACAAGGAAATGTGTTCAACCTGCAGAAGAGAGATTTTACAACCGCAATCCTGACGACAAAAATAACCATCCCTGGAAACAATGTGGACTGGGGCTATTGGATTCTCACGAGTCTTTTTTCCCTACATCTGCAACGTCCATTTGCCCCTTGCCTCTGCGGCATAGAGATCTGTGGCAAATAAATAAACACTTCAGCCCGTTATTTCTGCGCTGTAAGGAAACACAAAGATCTAAATATTCGCGTCCCAGACTTCACCATTTGTAGAACGAATTTAAATTAAACCTTCTATGAATTGTCATCATAAGTACCTGTCAAATACATTTCGAAATGTCCTGATGGTTTCTGCCTCTACCACTGTTACCGTCAGTCTCAGAGATTCGCAGAATGAGACACGACAATAAAGGTCCCTGCCATACTGAGTCTGTGTCAATTAAAAGCAACACCGACTGCCCATCGACTCTCGTCCCACTTTGCCTCACGACAGTCATGGCTTCGAATGTTATGACATTTCAAGTGTTCCTTCACGCACCTTTAAAAAGATTATGAGGTACCCAGCCTCAAATACTCTCACGGGCAGTTGAAAGACATATCCTCATATATTCTCGAAACCTCTAATGACTTTCACATTAATATGATGGCCCTGTTCTATCACACTGCGGCTAAACGGAAGTAAATTCTTTTGTTCAGCTTACCAACGTCTATCAGAAGCTTGCTAACATCGGTGAGATCCAATTTAACCCTTCACTGCTCCAAACTATTCAACTAACCTATCCAAAATCTCTTCATTCCAAACTGATCCATCCCGAGTAACGTCTGGCTGAATCTTCCTTTCACCTCCTCTCCAGTGGAATCAAATCCAACCTAAACTATGGAGACCAGAAATATGCAATCTCCATCAGTGCCCCACTTAATGTTCTGCTCATCCCCAAAAGATGTGGAAACTGAAATGAACTTTCCATATAAATGTAAGAAGCTGGGAATCCCGCATAGAGTACGACAACCTTTGACAACATACCCCTTCCCAAAACCTGTGCCACCAACGATGAGACATAATTAAGGACTATGATGGAATACTCCCCATTTGCTGAACTGTATGCTCATCAAATATCAATTATGAAACTTGACCGTTCAGCAACTCACCATTCGTCGACACAGAATACTGACCATTCTCTCCCTCGCTCAATCCATCGGCCATGATGCAGTATCACAGCTGTGTGTACCATCTATCAGATACACTGCACAAATTGTACAGGCTCTGAAGGCAGCATCATCCAAACACAAGATCATTACGAACACGAAGGTCAGCATCTTTGCAGATATGACCATTGAGGACAACTTTCTGTTATTTCTCTCAATTGGTAAATCGCGCCATGACGAGGCCAGATAGTCTGCAAAAGGCAGCTGTCGCTTTTGACTTCTTAACCAAATCGTCTGCTTGCCCAGCCTTCTAGAAGGAATTGTGTGCATGAACACCCCTAATCCTCTGTGCTTGATAAATAATTGAAAGAAGACACGTCAGATCGGGGAGAATCTTGCCAAGCTAGGGGCAAAAGAGGGTCAGTAGCATGACGGTGGTGGTGAAATTTGTGAATGACTGGAAAGCAGCGGCGTACCACAGGAAAACACACTAGGTCCCTTCCTTGTTTGCAATGCTATGTGAAGAATGTCGATGAAAACAAAAGGAATGACAAAACGTATTCCAGATGGCACAAAATTCGTCAAGTGATTGACAGAATGTCAGCAGTCTGATGCGTTAGGAGGACGCTGATGGACTGGGTAGATCAGTGGCATTTGATAATTGATCCTGTTGAACTTGAGCTTTTCAAGAAGTAACGTGCTAAGGGAGTACTCAATGAAATGCTAGACTCGAGGCAGCTCCAACTGTTCTTGCACTTTGGGTCGGCAAGTGGGAGATCAGATTAATAGTGTAATGGAGATGAGATATGGGAAATTTGGTTCAGCATTCGGATCATCACATCGAAGATGCGATGCCATAGGTGTACGAACGCTGGACTATTCATTCAGGGATCCAGGTAACGTTTGCGGACCCTGTTCGGTTCCTGCTCTCTAAAAATACTGGAATTCAATTTTTTTTTAAAAATCCAGAAATAAGAGCTGATGATAACGAATAACCCATTGACGCTTACTGTAAAAAGGCACATTTACTTCATGACTAACTTTTCCGGAAGGGTACTGCCATCCTTACCTGGAAATTTCTACATATGACTCCAGACACACAGCAATATGGTTTACTCTTAACTGACTTTTGGGCTGGTAGATATGCATAATAAATGCTGGCTTATGCGGCGATAACATCATCTTTTGAAAGATTGAAACAACATATTATGGAAGTGATGATGTCAATAAAATGTGGTAAAGCGAACTGTTAAAAAAGCTGGCTCAGAACACAACGAGGCATGCATCAAATGGGCAAGTGAGAAGGAATATCAGATTAATTTAGAAAATTGATTTTAAGGAGTTCAATTCAAATAAAAGGAAAGTGTTGTATTTTGGGAATGTAAATGAGGACAGGATATTAACATGCAATAGTCGGATCTGGGGGCCGTATTGTCGGATACAGAGCCCTAGCAGTAATATCAGCAGTTCCTTGAAAGTAGCAGCATAATGGAAAGACTGGTGAAGTGGTGTTTTACATGCTGACCGCTGTTGAGAGCATTATGTCCAGGAGATGCTGACGTCATGTTATGGCTGTCCAAATCAGTGGAACATCAAATATTTTTATTATTTTTTACAATTCTGGTCGCCATGGGTTGGGACACAATTTCGAACAATGAACATTACAGCCCAGTACAGGCCCTTTGACCATCGATGTTGCTCCGACCTGTGGAAACAATTTGAAGCCTATCCATCCGATACTATTCAATTTTCGCCCATACGTTCTTCTAATGACCATGCAAATTCCCTTAAGGTCTATTAATGTTACAGGTAGTGCTTTCGATGCTCCGACTACTCTCTGAGCAACAAAATTACTTTTGACCTAAGTAGTCACAAAACTATCACCCATCAATTTAAAGTTAAGTAGCCTCGTAATAGCCATCACAATCCGAGGAAAGAAAAGTATCTCACTCTTCTCCTCTCTAAACCTCTTCCTTCTTATATATCTCAATTAAACCACCTCTCAATCGTCTTCTCTCTAATGCAAACAGCCTTAAGTTCCACAGGTGTTCCTCATATGACCATCGCTCCATATTGTGTAACATCCTAGTACGTCTCCTCTGAAGCCTTTCAAAAACATTCCTACCATTTGTCTGTTGCGGGGAAAATAACTGTCTGCAATGCTTCAAATGCGGCTGCACGAGAGGTTTGTACAGCTTCAAAATGACCTTGAGGCTCCAAACATTAATCCCTCCACCAAAACTGCTGTCATACCGAATGCCTTCTTATGAACACATCATCCTGGCCGGCAACTTCCACAGATCCATGTACATGGACACCTACATCTCTCTGCTCAACTGCACCACCAAGAATGTTCGCCCATTTCTCTTTATTCCTGTTGCTACCGCCAAAGTGAATCACTTCACACTTTTCTGCTTACACTCCATTTGCCACCTGTCAGCACAGCTCTGCAGTTCATCTATTTCCCTTCTAACCTGCAACATTCGTCAGTACTTTCCAAAATACCACCGACTATAGCGTACGTGCCAGTTTACTAAAACTTCCTTCTACTTCATCCTTGTGAACATTTATAAAAATCGCAATCATCAGTGGCCTCAAAAAAGTTTCTGGCTGTAATCATTACTAACTGTGTTCCAGTATCTGCATTTAAAATTAACCCCAACCCTGTGTCTTTTTTCAGCTAGACAATTTCTGATGCAAACAGCAAAATCACCCTCAGTCCCATGCCTAGTGCTTTGTACAATAGCCTTCCGCGGGAAAACTTACCAAACGTCTTCCCAAAACCTGTAGATGCAACATCAAACGCTTTACCCTCATCTGTCTATTTGGTCACTACCTCAAGGAACACAAGAATGCTTGAGAGGCACGACTTATCATTCAGAAAACTGTTTTGACTGTCCCAAATCAAATTATTCCTCTATAATGATTCTCAATCCCATTTCTTACAACATTTACAATCAATTGACCCCCAATCAAAGTAAGGCTCACTGACCAAAAGTTGCCAGGGTTGTCCACAGTTCCCTCCTTGAACAAGCGGGCATTTACTGTCCTCCAGTTTTCTGGTACTATTCCTGTTGATATGGACACCTTAAACAAAAAATGCTAAAGACTCAGCTATCTCCTTCCAGATAATTTAATTTTGATCTCGCTCTTTGTGCACTTTCCCTACTGCATTTTTCTATTCTCTGTTTTATTCCCCAATGCACATTGGATGTTCTGAGCTTCCTGTCGTGCATGTAAGACAAAACGTTTCACAGTATCTGGGTGTATGTGTCAATGATAAAGCAAATGTAATCGAAATAGTGAAGGTTTGGAGGGATATACAAATGAAGCAATTGGGACTACGTTGATTCAGGAAATCTGTTATGCTTGGAAGATTTACACCAAACAGTCATTTTCCATGCAATATGACTCTATTAACCGAGTTGTGCTCATGCCCTCTTAACTGTGTCATCTCTCTGTCATGCTGCCGTCGCGCAGCAGTGAATGTGCCGAACGCTGTCCTGTGTTCTTCATAAATAAAGGAAATACAGAAAGAATTCGGGTTAACCTGGCAACAGAGATCTAAATGTGGTTAATTGGCATGATAGAGGAGCAAGCAAGGGTATTTCGGTTCACTGATACACAGTGGAATAACTCAGGAAGGTGTTCTTCCCCCCAGTATTTACAACACTTCTGAGGGACCTTGATAATAAAGTGGTGTGCGATACTGCAGTTTGTTTATCACGGTACGATTGGGGCAGTGATGACGAAGGTATTCAGGCTGCTGGATAATGCAGACGGATTTGCCCTCTAAAAAGGTGGGAAGAAATGCTATGACATCATAACCAAAGTAT